>NC_133619.1:86445175-86685175 GCF_048593235.1 Sminthopsis crassicaudata | reverse complement strand
ATAAGAGAGGATAAATAGCTTAAAGAATAAATAATGAAGAAGAGAGAAGGTTTCCCTACAGAATGTAGCATTTTATTGAGCACTGATGAGTAAGTTGGGACTCAATAAGTAAGAGGGATTCTAGGTATGAGGAAATGTGTCACAAAGCATGGGATTTCAAAAGTGTAATGATGTGGCCACCGAAAATAAGAGGAAAGTTAGCGGTCACCAAGTCTACGCTGAGTAGATGAAAAGTGGTATGATATAAAGCTGGAAAGAAAGGGTAATGTCAAGTCATAAAGAGCCTTACATGCCAAATTGAGGATCCAGTCTGGGAGGTGAGAGGGAACCATTAAGGACTTTGGATTATCAGAATTACAAGATCAGATTTGTTTACATAGAAGGCTAATCTGGCAATGGTATGAAAGATGAATTTTAAGAGAAATAGGAAGATCTTTTGGGAGACTTCTTCCATATTCCTATTGGAATTAACGAGAACTGGGATGAAAGGAGGCGAATGGACAGATTTAAGAGCTGTTACAAGAAAATGAATAAACAACACTTGGCAATTGCTGGATATGGGGCAGGTAAAGAGAGGGAAATGCTGAGGAAAACATCAAGATTTGGAACACATATAATTGGTTGAAAGAAAGTTAGTGCTGCATAAATGGAAATCAATATCATCCCTGGAGAAATAGAGCAATCAGTGAGCAGGTAGATTTGAAGTAGGGTAAAAAAAATTCAGTTTTCAAGCAATAGCTATAATAACAGTTAACATCTTGTTTGCTATGAGTTTTATGAATGTAATCTCATTCTAACAGCAAACCCATTTTAGAGATGAATAAATTGAGACCATGCATCTTTAAGACTAGAGCCACATAGTTAGTAAGTGCCTAGCAGAAAGTAAGAATACCTAGACTTAATTTAGCAGTTAAGACGCAATTTTCTAGAGACAGCTAGGTGATGTAGTGGATATGGCACCCACTTTGTGAGTAAGAGGATCGGATCTGAGTTAAATCTAGCCTCAAAAACTTATTGTGTGACATGGTCAAGTCACTTAACTTTAATTATCTCAAAAAATAAAAGTACTTAAAAATTTCCTGTTCAAAGGCATACAGTAGGTTACATAGAAAGTAGAAATTCTGTTTAAGAAGAAAAGTTATTTATGGTCCTCTCTGGATTGCTTGCTCTACGGATCCTGGCTAATATCTATGACTATATAGCATCCCCTGGGGGAAAAATATGGCGTTCACATGTAATGGTCCCATTCTACTTCAGAATGATATGGTGAAGAATTAACTACCTAATGCCTAAAAACTGTAACTATTAAAATATAAAAACCTTATTTTTATGTACTTTTATAGCTTTTCAAAGGATTTTCACGAATATTACCTCATTTAGTGCTCACAGCAACTCAGTGAGGTAGACAAGGCAGATATCATTGTTCCCATTTTACAGATAAAGAAAGTCATATAGCTTGTAAATAGACCTTTGAGCCATGCTGCTTTGGGACCTGGGCTCCTTAGAAAAACCTTCCTATGGCTGTCCAAGAAGACATGTCTGGTTAGGTACCCAAAGTATCCCGGCCTCCGTAGATCATGCTTCCCTTCTTGGAAAAAGCTAAGATTTTCTGAAGCATCAATGGGTCACAAAGTCATAGCTTTTAGAGTGGGAAAGATCCCTGGACATTATGCAGTTCAATATCTTCTTTTAAAAGATAAGGAAAGAGACCCAGAATAGACAAGTAAATTGTGAAAAAGGCTATATCCTGGCGCATCTTCCTTTCTCCACTCCTAAATGTGTACCCATGGAGAAATCCCACAACTGGGCTGCCTCTAAAAGTGCTTAAAAACAGTCCAATCTCTTTCGTTAAAAATACTTGGCTCAAAAAATGTTGTGAACTTTACGTTTCATCATCTCCTCTGGGCCTTCCCTGCTGCATGATAATTTTCCCTTCATTCCTGCTTATATATCCCACTCTCTCCAGCATCTATTCCAAACCTCCTTCTCTCTCTTCAAACTAACCACCCCCAATCCTTCCTCTTCCCTCTCAGGAGTAGGGTAGGGGAACAGGGAGTTTAAAATTCACCAGCAGTGGGAGCTCCCTCTCTCTATGCAGACAAGTGATTTTTTTTGTCACTGGATTTAGAGAGTTTGTTGGGGACATTGAGATGATAAGTGATTTGCTAAGTGTCACAAGTCAGTGTGTCAGAGGTAATACCATCTTCCTGACTGCTAGATCAGCACCATGTTCACTATAGTTTTTTTCCTCAGAAGGCAAATACTTCACTGGAAAAAGACTGAGCTGCTCCATCAGGAGCTTCCTCATCTCCCTAACTCATCTCAAACCCATTATTCATTCCGTTTTTTTTTTTTTTTTCCCAGTATCAGATCTGGAGAACTGGCTCTTCCAGAAAACACTTGAGCCATTAATTCCCCAATTCTCCTCTTTCCTTTAAGAAGCTGAAGCCTTTGAGAAAACCCTTTCAAGTGCCACCATTTACAAAAAAAAAAAATCAACTCCAGTTGATGGGGTCTTCCCTTGAAATTTTGTGCATACATATTTTTTCATTTAACTTTCTGCACATAAATTACTTCCAATAAAATGTTTTGCTTAAAGGCAGAGTTTTTTGTTTTTTTGCTTTAGAACCCCTCACTTAGTACAGTGCCTAATGCATAGTAAAAGTTTAATAAATACTTTCTTTGAATATTCAAATGATCCATAATTCAAGGAAAACCTTGAGAATCCCAAACCAAGTTGTTTGTTTGTTTGTTTTCTTTTGGTTTGCTCTGGAATGATGCATCATGCATCAGCAACTCTCCTGCAGAGGATTTAGCTGATAAATATATTAAATAGTGCATATGTTCTAGAAGTACCCAGAAATGACTCTGAGCTGTCTAGATGGAAGGTACTGCATATATATAAATGATACTTATTATTATAAACACTGCTTTTAGACTATATTTGTCCAGGATGGCTTAGTGATGACTGGATAGCAAAAAGGAATAGAAATTTCCTTCACAGTCAACATACATTCACCCATGCAGATGATTGGAAAAGGACATTGTAGTAGAATTCTAGCACTTACAAATCGTAGAGTTTTATCTTTCAAACATTTGTTTTAAAAAAGAATCAATTATGAGAATCAACATATTCTTGTGTGTGTGTGTGTTGCTAAGGCAATTAGGGTTAAGTGACTTACCCAGAGTCACACTGTCAGGAAGGAAAATCAATATATTCTACAAATTTTCTGTTGTGGGTAAAATACTGGTAACTTTTTGTAAAGATATGTAAAATGTCCTTCATATTTTACCTGTGTGTATGCACATTTTAATAACAAAATATCAGGACTGTAAGCAAAACTGGATTCATTAAACATGTATTCTCACTCTTCCCATCTCCTATGCTTTGGAAACACTCCAGATATTCGGTAACTTTTTTTTTTTTTTTTTTTTTAAATCAAGGTTTTAGTACAGATTCCTAAAGTAAGGGATATTTGGTAAGCCTTCTCTTCTTTCTCTAATTATCTTATTTTCTTTCCCACTCCAATTTTATAAGTCTGAAATAGTAATTACATAGTTATACAGTATTTTCACATGTGGTAGATAATAAACATAGCATGTCAGAATATTTCCAGAGTAAGAGAAAGAGTGACTGTGTTTCCCTTTCCGCTGGCATTTCCCTTTCCATTGGCAGACATATTCTTTACCTTCCTTCTGCACTTTGAATATATTTAAGTTTCAGGATCCATCTTGATAAATATTGCAGAGAAGGATGAATTCCTGCTAATGCTGGTTGGGTAGCTCACATTTCTAAGTATTTACATTCAATTTTTCATGACCAGCACTGACCTTCTCTTTTAAGACAACTCTCAACAAGCCCAGCTTCCCACATACTCTCATTCTTTTAAATTCTTTATATACATCAAAACAACATCTAACAGTTTACATGGATTTTATTTTATGCTTGGCTTATTTCTGTTTCCTTAAATAAGTTTTCTTTATTTCTTGTTGTGGTTCTCTTCTTGTACATGAACTATTTGTTTTGCTTATTGCCTACTACCATTTTCATTTTATCATCCTTCTGCAAAAACTTTCTGTATATTTTCCTTCCCTCCTGTATGTTTCTTCCCTTTCCTGTGCAATCTACCAAACTGTTAAAACTATCTTCCTAATGCTCTACTTGAAAGCCTTAAGAGGTTCTACAGTTAATATGGGATAAACTATGACCTCCTCATCTGCCACACAGAGCTTTTTGCAATGACTCCAATATTAGCCTCCCCTCCAAAAAATATTGTCTTTTTAAGGGAGTCATTATGGTCTCAAAATCTCAGGTTCAATCCTTGCCTCTAACACGTACAGGCTGCGTGATTTGGGGTATTATTGAGCCTCTTATTGCTCTGAGTAGTTCTCTACATCATTAAAATATCCTTTTTGCTATTTAGTCATTTCTGATTTTCTGTGACTCCATTAGGGGTTTTCTTGGCAGAGATACTAGAGTGGTTCGTCATTTCCTTCTTTAGCTCATTTTACAGATGAGAAAACAGAGGCAAACAAATTAAGAGACTTGCTCAGGGTCACCACACTACTAAATCTGACACCAGATTTGAACTTAAAAAGACTCATCTTCCTGACTTCAGACCTGGCTCTCTATCCACTACACCACTGAGAAAAATCATATAATTAGTATTTTTATATAAGAACATTTTAGTATTTAATATTTTAAATAATATTTAATATAATAAGGCTATTTGATTTGATCCTCATAATGTCATTACAATAGAAGAATTATTTTTATCCCCATTTTACAGATGAGGAAATTAAGGCTGAAAGAGATTAAGTGACTTAATGTCCCATAGCTACCCAGCTGTCTCCAATAAATCTCCATTCCAATGATTCAGAGCCTTCTATATTAGAATAATTTAGAGTGAAGTTTGCTTTTGCTCTATGCATTTTTAATCTAAGTACTTTTAACTTTTAAAATCTTACTGTTTTCAAGGACTTTAAAAGCTCCCGTTTACATAGAAATAATTATTATTCTAATTAATAGAATACTTATTCATTAATGCAGGTCCCCAAAGACCTCTATTGCCCAAGATTTGATTAGCTTGGAGTCACTTTGTTAGAAAGCAATAAAAATATATTTCTTTTCAAATGTTCTATAATTTGGATTTTATCCTAATTCGAATTAGCTTTTTAGACAATACAAATAATGTTGCATAGTAAACAGATTACACTTTTTAGACATATGCAATTATTTATATTCATTTGTGTGTAAAATATATTTTGTTTGCTTTTATACACACACGCACACACACACACACATACATACACACACATATATATATTAACACAAAAGTTAAGTTCAGAAAGTCAGGTTGGTTTCAGGATGGTAGATTTTTCTACCATGGCAACTCTCAAAGACCATCTACTAAGACTATAGTCCATACAGGTGAAGAAAGGAAACAACCATAGGAATTCATGGTTTCTTGAAGCATTGATGTGTTGATATTGGTTCCATTCATCCTAATTAATTTCTGGCCTTTGCTTCCTCAAAGTGGTTGAAACATAACTAGATCTAATCTTTATTAATCTAAAATCAGTGTTCGAACAACTGTTCTACTGATGGAGTCTGAATGCAAATTGAAGCATTTTTTTAAACTTTATTTTTCTTCATCTGTATTTTCTTTCACAACATGATTAATATGGCAATATGTTTTACATGACTCCACACATATAATAATCTATATAATATTTCTTGCTTTCTCAATGAACCAGGAGAGAAGGAGGGAGAGAATTTGGAATTCGGAATTCAAAATAAAAAATATTAATACTTAATTTTTTTCGGATGTAATTGGGGAAAAATAAAATATTAAATAAGAAAGGAGTAAGAAAGAAGGAAGGAAGGAAAAAGGGAAGGAAGCAAGGAAGAAAGGAAGGAAGGAAGGGATGGAGGAAAGGAGGGAGGGAAGATTGAAAGGAAGCAAGGAAGATAGGAAGATAGGAAGGAAAGGAAAGAAAGAAGCAAGGAAAGAAAACAGGAAGGAAAGGAAGAAAGGAGGAAGAAAGGAAGAAAGAAAGGACTAAAGAAAAACTATTACACATGGACCAGTGATTTACCAGCATGAGACAGTTGGTCTGCAGGCTAGCTTTGCTAATGCTATTATAAAGTATTGCCTTAAAGTATTTATGAAATCATCTGCATCTTACCTAAGGGGGGGCCTGCTGGCATAATCATCATTAGTCACATACAATTTTATGATCAGCACTTATAATTACATCCTGTTGTTATCTGAACATTACGAACCACTTCAGAAATCAGAATTATGTGAGTTTAAAAAGAAATTTATACTTTAAAAATGAGTTATTATTTAACAAGAAATAGCTATCCATCATTGAGTAAGAATAAAAAGAAAATTCTGAAAGCACATCTTGAGACTGCGGTTATGCTTAAACTCCAATGGGGTGATCATAAGATACAGAGTGATTTCAGCTGTGTCTGTTCTCCATTTGTGCACGTATAGATATAAATGGAAGCCAATACCACCACCTGTGTGGCAGAGATACAAGTTAATTTCATTGCCATCTTAAGATCAGGTAGAGGCTATCATGTGTTACCATGGATACAAGCTATTATTTCTCCTTTGTTTGAGACCTCTGAGTGGGCCTGATATTAAACTGTGACACACACTTAATGCAAGGAGTGAACTTAGAAGGATCTAACTTCAATGCAATAACCCAACGGGCTTTCATTTTCAGGAACATGGATTGCTAGATTACTCTAGACCAGACATTTCTCTTTACAAGTAGGTGTGGAATTGTGTGATCTGCTGAGAATTGCCTGAGAAATGAGAAAAAGAGAAAAGCTGGGGGAGGGTTTTCCTTAAGTATAAAAATAATCCCCCAAATTATCTACTTTGTTAGGAAGATGTATCCGGTAGCTTTGATTTGACAAGGGAATGGTTTCCAAAATGAAGTTTGTTATTTTTTTTTAAAGAAAAATGATGGAAACAAACTATTCTCTATTTGTTTTCTTGAAAAGAGTGACTTTTTTATCTTGCCAAATGATGAGTGACAGATTTCAATATCATAGAATTCACAGGCAATGAGGGTGGGGGGGGATAGGGGAAGGATGAAAATCAGAAAGTGACAGGAATTATCTTTGCTTTATTTAATCTCCCATATTTCCGGGCACTTTTATGACTTAAAGCTCGGGATATGACTTTATATACCACTATATGACTTAATCAATACTCTAGTACATAACCCCCTGCATCTAGGGCCATCTCCAATCATCCTGATCTATATCTGCCCACAGGACCCAGGTGCTCTGGAGGGAAAGGGATCCAGGTGACCTTGCACAGCTCTCCCTCACTGAAATCCAACTCATTTGCACTTGGTGGTATCACCTCTTTTAGAACAAAGGAAAAACCACAACTACAGTAGTGTACTATACACAGCAAAATGTATGCAGCTATTGATGCAGATCATCAATATGTATCAATAGGTATACTTTTATAATACATGGCAAAGATTCCCTAAAATGGAAGGCATCACAGATAGAAATCCTTTCAGAAAAGTCTGACTCTTCAAACCATAAATGGGCACACAATAGCTAACTTTTCTGATTGGTGGAAATAAAATTGATTGAAATTATTTTGAATACACGAGGATCACAAAAGGGATTAAGCTGAATTTCATGTTGTTGTTTTCAGAATGGAAAACCAAGCTGTTTTGGCTGTAGCTGCTGTGGATATTTGATGAAACTTCTTCCTACTGGGGGGCCAGGCTGAAGATCATTTTTCTTGTTATATCTTGCTGTTTTGTGAAGTGGTTAAAAGTGGTTGCTTCAACTATGTGGAAATAAATTAATGTCTATGTGAGTGCCACATTGTCTAGCCAGGCTTAGAGCACTTGAATATAGGACACATTATGGAAGGATCATTTTCAAAACAAAATAAAAAAATTAAGCATGAAGAGATATTTTGAACAGATTTTTTTTTATTTTTCACCCTTTAATGTATCTACATATATTACATCTGGAAAAATTTATCTTTAGGATGTGAAGAAGAATAAGCTCTTGTATACACTTATCTTGTGAGTGAAACCTCTTAGTATGATATGAATGTGGCAACTAAACTACTAAACAGTAAGATATGTCTCCAGAGGAAGAATAGGAAGAACTTCTCATTGTTATATCCAATCTCTCTCTTTTTTTGTAACATATTTGAGCCTTGCACAGAGTAGGTGCTTAGTATATGTTTATTGTATACTTTTTTTAATTGTGAATATAAAAAATGAATACTGAATACAGTCAGGTAGAACTAACATACTAATTGATTTTGCTTAAGAATTCTTTTATTTATAATTTTTTGCCTTTCCTTTTTCTTTGTTTTAATGGATAACTTATTGTAAAAGAGAGGTATTAGAGCCAAGATTATGTTTAGAAATAAAGCTGCCATAAAAAAAGTCACAGATACAATTTTTAATGTTTAAGAATTGTAGTATTAAATCTTTTTTTTTTTTTTTTTTTGATGGGGATAGGTTGAGTCAGATCTATTTTCAATAACACAGAGTGAATCCGAGAAACTTCCTCCCCATCATAGACCCACTCTACAACAATTGCCTTTCATTTACTAAATTTTTTGAAAACTGGTTCTATCTTTGTCAAAGATCAATATTTTAAGTAATTGTTCATGGATTGCTAACGACCAACCTCCCCAATCCAAACTCTACCTGAATTGGAATCTCTTCTCCAAGTCACTATCCTTGAGGAATAATTATTGAGTTTATTTCCTTTTCTTCCTAATTCCTAAAGAACCTGGTCTCATATTTTTTGTCACTGTACCAGGCAGGCACTCAGTGATTTCAAGGCTACATTATGTAATAACAGTTAGATGCTGTCTCCTCAAATAAGGATTTCTTGAACTTATCAACAGTGTGAGAAACAGGAAAGAGCTCCCAGGGGAGTAAAAGGGGCCCCCGCTGATACATGGAAGCTTGCAGATTGAGGTGTGATGTTAATGCTTTGGGGGAAATCAGCACACCCTAATCCTGGCACAGGGCAGAGAGAGACGTCGCATGTCCTGACCAGATGGATGTCCCCAGGAACTCCACCCACGAGGCATATGTCATATCTATTTCCAAATGGAGGAACCTGAAAAGTTATGTGAATGCCATTTTCTGGCTGGCCTTTGAAATTCAGTGATCTGTCCCACACATACTGAGAGCATCAACCAGTTAGTGCTCAAAGCCAAGATTTTAAAATTTCTTGAAGGAGACAGATGTCAGTACATAATTTCTGTGACTTGGTTAGTGAATTGTTCTTAGACTCCAAAGCAAGCAGCATAGCCGAATGCATTTGAAAGCGGAAGACCTGGGACTCAAGTTATAGCATTGTGACTTAGTTATTGTGGCAAATCATCTAAACTTGATGATGAGTCTCAGTTTTATTATCTTCAAGGTGGGGACAAAACAAGAAATATTAAATACAGGAATGTTAGACAAGAAGAGAGGAAATCACAGTGAAATCAGGGAAACAAAGAATTCCCAAGAGGTAACAATAATGGAGACCCACAATTATTAAGTACATCCCAAAAGTCTTAGTACAGGTTGAAGGCCGAAAACTGCCCAACGGTACAGTACTTTCTGGTTTATAGAAGGCATGGCGCTGTGATGTCCTGAGAAGCAGCACATTGACTGCACAACTGGTATTAGAGCTAGGAAGACTTGCTCCTCTGCTGTGTGACTGACTGGGTAAGTCATGCAAGCCTTCAGCGTCCCAGGCTACTCTTTAAACTTAGAAGTTGCCAAGAAGTACCCACAGGCAATAGAAGAGGAAGTTCCTTATTGGGAGACCCCTATATAAAGGGTGTCAAAGGTCTGTCGACAAAAATTTACAAAGCTCTTTATCCGTCTTTTATCACTTTCCCCTCACAACAATTCAGAATTACCAGTTTTATTTTCTTCAAAATTGAAGCAATAATACTTGTGCAACTCACCTCAAGGGACTATGAGGAAAGTGCTCTGCAAACCTTAATGTTTTTTAGAGTTATAGAAATATGAATTATTATTAATCTTTTCTTACCATCTTGTTATGGGGGAAATGATAGGAGTGTTTCTTGAACCAGACAGTGTTCAATGAATGGGGCCCATTATTATTATTGTTACCAGTCATTGATTCATTTTATTTCCTTTCCTCTCAATTGTTTCCTTTCTGCTTGGCTAATGTTCCCATGATAGTTACCTCTCTAATCATTTGAATGTTTCTGTAGGCAATTCATTGTCTTGAACTTACAGAATCATCCAGGTAAATGGCAGCACTAACCTGGGCATTTACAAATAAAACAGCTTCTCTGCCTGGATGTGTAGCCTCATTTCAATCCATGAAAACAGACTCTGATCCATGGATAGATAACAGGGAGGAGGTTACCCATTGTTCTTTTCTCCATAAGCTCCTTCCAAATAAGGCGCTCTCCCGGAGGACCCTAGTAAGTTATTCTAGAAATGAAATGTTCTTCATCTGCCCCCATCTTAATGTAAATGAAAACCATTTTCTTTCAGAAAATATTCTCACATTGTGCGAATTTGTCTATTCTGTATTATAACTGGGGACTTGAAATCAGAAATCATTACCTTAAGGTCTATACTCTAGCACCATCACAGAAGGGGAAATCTTGCTTCCAGAAGGAAGCTAATACAGTAGTCTCCCCTAGGACCTGACTGCATTCCATGTTCAAGTTATGAAATAATAAGTAGGTACCTAGGAGTATTTGCATTTTACAATTACCTTAGAATTTGCTTTAGCTATAACCTATTCACAAGGCAATTTACAAGCTAAATTTTTTATCATGACTTTTCAAATTCTCTTTGGGGATCTATCACCTTCACTTATTCCATCTGCTACTAAGGTGCTGATTTTCCTTGGCGTGCTGTTCCAACAGGAACCAGCTTTCCCGTTTTCTTTGCATGATCCTGGATATATAGACTTAGCCCTAAGGAATCCAGGATATGTTTGAATGGAAGGTGGGGCAAGCCCACATGTGAATTAGCAGGGGCATGAAGATCCTTCCTTTGTGGCGGGAGACTCAGTAGATTCCTATGGATACTTAAATAATTTTCAAGTGAGATAATGCATGAAAATAACTTTGTAAACTGCATAAGTGTTAGATAAAAGGGAGCTATGAATATTATATAAAGGAAGGCACATTTTACCATGGGGCAGGGAGAAAAATGGATGGCCATCATTAAGTGAATTTAACTCTGAGTATTCGATACTAAACTGGGGAAATGAACCAATTAACTCTCTGGAAAGATACTTTAAGATTTCAAGATACCTAGTCCTAGAATTTCAAAATCATACACAGTTTCAGTTATTTGCAAGGCAACATAGTCTAACAAGAAACAATTCATACCATACAGTGCCTGTTGAGTAGTAATTCAGCTTTGGCTGGAAGACCTCTAGTCTGAGAAAACTCAACTCTCCCATTTAACTTTTGATTAGGGACATCATAAGGATAGATTTTTGTCAATTTCATATATCCTTCCTTTGATGATTTTTGGTCTAAATTCTGACCAGAATCCCTTCATTCCAGTCCTTAGACAACCACAGCTCTTGTTTTTTCCTTTCCCAATCCCAACACCCCCCAATCCAAGCTCCTTTCTCTCGCCATCAAAGTTCCTTTCTGATAACTTCCAGAAAACATGGACTCTCAAATTCAACCTACCCAAGTAGAAAGAGTAGAAAACTCTTTCAAACCAACTCATACAATTGTCCTGTCTTTTGGGGGAGACTAGCAGTGACAACACCAGTATCAGCTACCCAAAGACATTTCCATCCATTGAGCCGACAAGCACTTAAGTGTCTGATACATGCCCAGGACTATAGTAGGCAATGTGGAGATACAACCCTGATAGAACAAACACAGTAGTGAAACATGAAATTGCACCTTCATACTTTTTGTAAAACCAATTGAGAATATTTTGTTTTAAACATTTTTCTTAGATATATTATTGATATTATATATTATTAAGATATATACATATTTTTCCCCCTGAGGCTGGGGTTAAGTGACTTGCCCAGGGTCACACAGCCAGGAAGTGTTAAGTGTCTGAGACCACATTTGAACTTGGGTTCTCCTGAATTCAGGGCTGGGGCTCTACCCACTGCGCCACCTAGCTGCCCCTCATTGATATATTATTAATAAGTTGAAACTTGGTTACATTTAAGATATCTATCTCTTTATCCATATATCTATATCTATAAAAATATAGATAAATAGACATTATAGACATAGAGACAGATAACAAGGCTTTAATGACCATGTGACATTGAAACTTGGTTAAATTTATGATCTCCATCTCTATTGATACACATATACACAGAGATAGATATATACACAGAATGAGTGTGTGTGTTTGTGTGTGTGTGTGTGTGTATGCATATATTTATAATCTATTTCTTTTTATAATGTGTTTGTGTGTACATATGTGGTCAGGCTGTTGATTAAGGGAGACTTCCTTGGACTACATCCATGGATCGATCCCCAAACCCAAGAGGCCATCTAGAACACAGTACCAAGCATGGAGAAAGTCAGGGAACTCCCTTGACTTATCCCCGATTACATCTATATTATATATACCAGAGATGTAAGTTTTCTGAAATTTCAAATAGCAATTTCAAATGAGCAATAAAGCCTCCTTATTAAGTTTTCTTCTAGTTTTTATTACATATAAATATACCCACATATGTATATATCCATATATAAAGGCCCATTTATCTATGATATATATTTCACTCAGCTACATCTAGATCCTTGCCTTTTTCTTTTCATTTCACCCCATCAAATTAATTCCCTCTCCCTCCACCAAATGAGCATTTTGGGTTTCATTTCCATCCCATCCCAGAGGGGGTTCCCAACTCTCCAGGCTCCCAGGGATCCAGGGTCAGGAATCTAGGGCTGAAATACCTGCTGCATGCCTTGCATCGTCTGCTGAAGAAACTGCAGTTGCTGGTCCTTGGTGAGGTTCTCCTCAGTGCGGAAGAGCTGCCCTTTCTCTTGCTTCAGCAGCTCTACCTCATTCCTGTAGGCGTCCAGCTGCCACCGCAGGCTGTCGTTCTCTTCCTTGAGGGCATACGCCTGGGCAGCCAGGGCTGAGGGGACAAACAGCAATTTCAGACACAGGGCTCAGGGAAGTGGGGGGAAACGGACCCACATGGGACTTCTGCTGCTGGGCTTCTTGCCGAGAAAGGGATCTGACCACCTGAGTAAAAAACTACCCTTGCCAATTCAGGGCTAAAGCACCAGCAGAAAAACTAAAAGAAAACCCCCAAATGTCTTTGCTCATGGTGGCTAAATAGGATGTCTCAAAAACTTTAATGCAGGTTCATTTGATCTCTTAAAGGTTAAGTCTGCACTAAGATTTTTGGGACACCTAAATCCCAATTTTAATAGTTTAAAACAGCCATGAGACTTTTGGGATACCCTATATCCCAGCTTTAACAGTTTAAAATTGAAATAAGACTTTTGGGACACCCTATAGCTTAGTAGCTTTTAAGCTTTAATAGCTTTAAACCCTGAGTAGTCAGATTATCCTTTATGGGACTTTTCCAGGATAGATGCAGACATTAACTAGCAGAGTTGAGTCTTGCCACCA
This sequence comes from Sminthopsis crassicaudata, assembly GCF_048593235.1. Classification (NCBI taxonomy): domain Eukaryota; kingdom Metazoa; phylum Chordata; class Mammalia; order Dasyuromorphia; family Dasyuridae; genus Sminthopsis; species Sminthopsis crassicaudata. The sequence continues at coordinate 86,671,540 of NC_133619.1, read as the reverse complement.
TTCATAATTTTGTGACCATAAGTCAACCACTTGACCACTCCAACACTATCTTGCCTTCCTCACAGAACTGTCATCAGGATTCAGAGGAATAAATTTGAAAGTGCTTAGTAAAATTCTAAAGCATTTTCAAACCAAGTAGTATCGGGACTGTCTGGTAGTATTTTACTCCTAAGTTCTTATGAAGAAGAGTCCACAGTTTGATGAGTTTAGAGCTAGAACTGTATTCTGATGGAAGTGGATATCTTCAACATAGAGAAGAGCTAATCCAATTCCAATTGATCAATGATGGACAGAATCAGCTACACCCAGAGAAGGAACACTGGGAAATGAGGTAAACTGTTAGCATTTTTTGTTTTTCTCCCCAGGTTATTTTTACCTTCTGAATCAAATTCTTCCTTTGCAACAACAACAACAACAACAAAATTCGGTTCTGCACATATATATTGTACCTATGATATACTATAAGATGTTTAATATGTATGGGAATGCCTGCCATTTAGGGGAGGGGGTGGAGGGAAGGAGGGGAAAAATTCAGAACAGAAGGGAGTACAAAGGATAATGTTGTAAAAAATTAACTATGCATATGTACTGTCAAAAATGTTATAATTATGTGAAAGAATCCAGCCATTCTGGAGAGCAATTTGGAACTATGCCCAAAAAGTTGTCAAACTGTGCATACCCTTTGACCCAGCATTGCTGTTATTGGGATTATATCCCAAAGAAATACTAAGAAGGGGAAAGGGACCTGTTTGTGCCAAAATGTTTGTGGCAGCTCTTTTCGTAGTGGCTAGAAACTGGAAGATGAATGGATGTCCATCAGTTGGAGAATGGTTGGGTAAATTGTGATATATGAAGGTTATGGAATATTATTGCTCTGTAAGAAATGACCAGCAGGAGGAATACAGAGAGCCCTGGAGAGACTTAAATCAACTGATGCTGAGTGAAATGAGCAGGACCAGAAGATCATTATACACTTCAACAACAATACTGTATGAGGATGTATTCTGATGGAAGCGGAAATCTTCAACATAAAGAAGATCCAACTCACTTCCAGTTGATCAATGATGGACAGAGGTAGCTGCACCCAGAGAAGAAACACTGGGAAGTGAATGTAAATTGTTAGCACTACTGTCTATCTACCCAGGTTACTTATACCTTCGGAAGCTAATAATTAATGTGCAACAAGAAAAAGGTATTTACACACATGTATTGTATCTAGGTTATATTGTAACACATGTAAAATGTATGGGATTACCTGACATCGGGGGGAGGGAGTGGAGGGAGGGGGGGATAATTTGGAAAAATGAATAAAAAATTTAAAAAATGTTATAATTATAAAATTAATTTTAAAAAATTAAAAAAAAAGAACTTTAAAAATAAAAGAACTGTTTTCAGAGAGCATCTAGTGCAATCTTCTCCTCTTACAGATGAGGAAACCAAAGCTCTTAAATGACCTATCTGCTTAGCATCTCACAGATAACATATTGCAGAGGTTGGATTCTCTGATTACACAGAAAGTGACCTTTCCCCTCTGACTATACCATTCTATTCCAATAACTTCTTTCTTTAAGCCTGATATGTTCAATAGGGGGCTAAAGACAATGGATATCCATGAAATATTTGCTGAATATATGAATGAATGGTACAGTGCTAGATGGAATAGGAATCTTGATTAAAGTTCTGAATTTTGTACAAATAGTAATATTCATTTGTATTCAGATTCTTTTCTTTTTATGCCTTTTTAGAATCTTGCTTCTTAACACATCAGAGGACCTACCTGGTCCTATGGACATACTGGAATCTAAGGATCAAAAAGAAATCTACCCGTAGCTGAGTTGACCCTCTACCAATTTTCTCATATCACTTCCATTCCACAAATTGTTCCAAAAAATTCTATTCTACTCCACAACTTATTAAATTCTTACTATATGCAAGATACTGAGGATATAAAAACAAATTAAATAGTCCTTTCCCTCAGGGAGTTTACATTTTAGTGGGCTAAAAATGATCTTTTCTTTCCACCAGAATGGTAACCTTTTTTTTCTTTGTTTTGTGAGCAAGTTTTTCTTTTTTTCTTCCCAAATCAATAAATATTTATTAGATGCCCAATATGTGCAAGATACTGAGCATACAAAGGCAAGTAGAAAAACACCCTGCCTTTTAAAAAAAATTATTAACTTTTCAATTAAAAAAATTATTTTATTTTGATTTATGGAATAAAATGAGCATTTCCAAAATATAGTACAATAAAAATATTACACATGAAAATGGGAATCTATTTATGTATGACTTGCTATTAAAGTTATTGTATAAAATTCTTTTTGTTTTCTTCCTTTACCTTCATTCCTTCCTCAGATGATTACCATTAAATACAAATAAATATAATATATATAAAATTATTGTATTCATACTCCTATTTGTCAGTTCTTTCTCTGGCCAGCAGGTTTTCTTTCTAACAGTCTCTATGTACCTCGATTTTTATCTGAAACTGTCTCCTGACACAAAACTTAATAGCAATTGTTAGAGACAGAAAATGAATTAACAATGCAAACTTCACTTGGCATCCTTTTTCCATTTTTCTTTGTGCATATGTTGAGATTGATATTGATATTGAAGGAAAGAGAAGAGCAAAACTTAGAACACTGGCAGTGTGGTACGCTGGAATGAGAACTGGGTCTGGGGTCAGAGGACCTAGGTTTGAACATTTTACTCCCTATTGGACCCTGAATGTGTCACATGATTTTCTGATGATAAGAAAATGCCTGAATGAAGTTGAGTGTTCATGTAGGAGAGTAGAGAGAGTAGAGGGGCTAGATCCTGAAAGGTCTGGAATTCAGATTGAATTAAGGCTTGATGTGTCAGCCAGCCTGGAGCTCGGATAGAGTCTTGAGCTGGGGAGTGGCAGGATGAAATTTGTGATTTAGAAAGATTAGTCTGGCGAGGCTGTGCTGAATGGATTAGAGGATGGAGAAATTAAATAAACAAAAGTTTATTCTCTGGGTGTGTACAGGCAATTTTACAGTTCTTTGGCTATTAATCCACAAAGGCAGAAAGAGAGCCAGGATAGATTTGAGAATAAAGACTAGATATTTTAACCCTTTACAATCCAGCTTTAATCATTTTTTCATAACTCAAGATAGCAATCACTGCTACTTTGATCTGATTTACAGTAAGGAGGTTTTATTTGACAGAGGGATGATGTAACAGGGCAAAATTACTGAAAATGCGAAGATTGAAAAAAAAAGTGTTGGCTCTACAAGCACATTACTATATTAGCAACACTGAAAGACACTTAAGCCATTTCCTTAGCAAGCTCTATTTGGCCCTTTTCCAATTTAGAATGGCATTTTTATTATCATAACTGATAGCAGGTGTTTGTGAAGAAATCGATTAGTATGCAGGAGTGGAAATTACATTTTCCAAATGAATTGCAGAGTCTGCAATATAAGCTGAAATCTGTGTAGCAAAATGTGCCAGAACCATTATTTAAATAAATTATCTGAGCATAAATACATAGGGAGAAAAGGGCCATCCATTCTTTGGGGGCCTCTCTCACAATCCTATGGAATGGTACCACTGTTAGTTCTTCTTGCTTGAGCCAAATGACCAGAGAGCTTGCCAAGCATGACATAGCAGCGTCTACATTCCTGAAGAGGAATGTGATATAATTATAAGAAAACAGCTGTAATATTGAAAAAAAAATCAACACCATAGCCAATTCTATCAACATTTTTATAATTGGGGTGTATAAATGATTCATGTTCCTGATTAAATAATTTCAAGCTTGATATTTACAGATTTTTTTTTTTGTTACCCATGTGGTAATATCTAAAGGGTGAGAAATCATATATTGACTCCACTTAACTTGGAGGCACCTGTGTGTAAACATCAATCAGAATGGGACCACAGATCTGAGGCTATTTATCAGAGAAAAGCTATTTACTTAAGACTATATTAGGCTTTTTGGAGAAGAGAAATAGCAAACAAGTAAAAGAAAAAACGAGGGAGGGAAGGAAGGAAGGAGGCAGGGGAAGAGAGGGAAGGAGGGAGGGAGGAGGAGGGGGAGAAGGATGCAGGGAGGGAGGGAGGGAAGGAGGAAATAAATACTGATAAATTTGGATGCAGTGAAATAGGAGCTGAAAATCCCAAAGGAACTGAAAACTAAAACTTAAGAACATCTTTTTAGTTCATTTTTTTTTCAATCCTCTTGGAACATCTGGCAGAAACTATATTGTTATTTCAAATTAAAAGGATTGAAAAGCATAAAAATCAAAGCTTTCTTGATGACATATATCTCCTGAATGACTCTGTAATGGATGAATGGGCAAATGAATGTGTGATAAATTCTACTGTTGTTTTTTTTGTTGTTGTTTTTTTCTTTCTGAAATTCAGAGAATAATGAGAGTAAATTGCTTGTTTGGCATGCCAAAAGACACTCTGTTTTATAGAATAGTCTGGTTAACTGAGATTAGTACAGTCACAGAATGTTAGGGAAGGAAGAGACCTTAGTCTAAATCCAGGAGTTCTCAAACTATGGCCCCTGGGCCAGATGCTGCCCTGAGGACATTTATGTGGCCCTCTGGGTTATGGCAAATGGGCTGAGGGGCGGAGACAGAGTGTGAGGTTTTGTTTTTACTATAGTCCAGTCCTCCAACAGTCTGAGGGACAGTGAACTGGCCCCTATTTTAAAAGTTTGAGGACCACTGGTGTAATCCCTTCATTTTGCAGATGACAGAGATGAGTTGATTTATATAAATCAGCTAGTTAACTAGTAGATATATTTGTACTTGGAAGGACATAATGTTTATAAAATTTCAAAGAATTAGAGTACAATAATAGAGATCCATGAAACTACATTGAACACAGATTAATCTTTGATGATTTGGAAGGCAGAGTAAGGACCTGGAGAGTGATGGTCCTTAATATCATTAATCAATCAACTAAGAGTTTGCTCAGTGAGTATCATGAGCCTAACACATTTTATTTAGTACTAAGGAACAGAAAAGAACAAACAGCCATACTATTTTAAATCATTGTTAATACAGTGATGCTGGGGATCATTGAATTTTTTGAGATCTTTGAAAAATGGACACATATTGTATGACCTACTTTTCTCTATATTAATATAATCTCTAACTCCTGAGAAGCTAGCAACTATCCAAAGTTTCCTTGGATAAAGATGGTAACATGTTTTACTTCTAGTAAATAAATGATCTGGTAAAAACATCGAAATTTCTAAGTTATCAGCTAGAGCTGGCTTCTGAAAAATAATTAGCACAACATGAAAAAATACAAGTTATTTTGGGATTTGTCCCAGTATTCTGATAATATATCAATATCTTCTCCCTGCTCAGGCAAGATATAACTAAATAAAAACATTTTAACATATTGTTTCTAACTGTAGTTCTCAAGAACTGTAAATCTTTGTGTCACTGGGGAAATGTAGATATTTAAATTTCTCTTCATAGCATCAGAACTGCAAGGAGGCTGAAAGGATATACTTATTGTTTATTCTTCATTTTTTCGGTCAAATAAAGTGCTTTCAAGGTCTCCGTCACCTTGTATAAGCTAGAGGGGCACTACTGTTTTTGGTACAATGACTCTGATTCTCAATTAAAAGATCTGAGTTTAAATACTGACTGTCACTTAATATGCGACTTTGGGCAAATTATTTAAGTTCTCACAACTTGAGTTTACTCACTACAAAATGAAGGGATTTCAATTTGAAGAGTATACAGCGTTGGGATGTACTCGTTTTCCAAGTCTGGTTTAGGTCCCAACCTATGAATCTATTGGAAATTTAAAGGGCAATATCTGTTGGCATCTTGCTCTAGGGGCACTCTATTCCATGAAATGTTCTCTCCATGTGGCCTCAAATTTTCTTGGAGAGCTTTGTCTGCATTCTTTTTCTGGTCTGTCATCCCCTACCTTCTGTAATACTTATTTGTTCCTTTATCTTGTTTTCATATATTATATTAACAAAAACTCCCAAAGGAAAGGGTATAATTCATCTTTTTTTTTTCTTTCCTATCTTGTAGTTCCAAAATAAGTGGATCTTCATTTAGTCAGATGTCAAAAAAGTACCTTTTAGAACAGTCTTGGAATAGTACATCAAATGGGAATCTTAAAAGACTGGGTTTTCTGCCTTTCTGACACTGATTAACTATCTTCTCTGCCTGGTTTTCCCTTCCTCAGAGGTTGTATTGAGATGTACCCACTGTTTTATCTAAACTTAGTAGAGATTAATGAATCAGTGTCAAGAGATTTGAGCTTAATGGCTAAGAATCACATTAGGATCCTGATGGAACAAAAGGCCCATGGAAACAGTATTATTATATTTTTCCATTTTTAAAAAAAAGTAGTTGTTTGTGTTCCTTTAAAAGTGTTCCTGAGTGTTTTCCCCCATGCATTTATCTTTTTCTACCAGATACTAAACTCCCTGAGGGCAGTGACTTAATAGTCTTTCCCTGGCATTCTGCACAGCTTTAATACACACTAAATATACAGGATAAATGTTGACTACTTCCAGAGCCATCTTCTGTCACCCTGATTTATATCTGGCCACTGGGGCCCTGATGGTCCAGAGGAGAATGTAAGGCCGATGACTTTGCGCATCCCTCCCTTACTGGCGTGTTGTGACGTTACCTCCGTGATGTCTTGGGCCTCTTTGAGAACCAAGGACAAACCACCACGGTACATACTAAATATTCAAAATAAATGTTGACTTAATAAAGTCTGAAAAATCACCCAAAATAATATAATTACTTTGTGCATACTATTTTACAAATGATGGTTCATATATTCATTTAAGAGTCCTTATAAGCAGAGATGTCAAACTTAAATAGAAACTGGGGCCTCTAAATAATATGTGAAGGTTCTCTATTGTTTTATTATTGATTTATAAAACCACACATTAATATTATCTAGGTTCTGTTGTATTTTTATTTATTTTGCCAAATATTTCTCAATTATATTTTAATCTTAAACCCAGACCGAACTCTGGAGTATTATGGGCTATGTTTGATTACTCTGCTTATAAAAACCCTATAAAATATAAAAACCCAAGTACAACAGTTGTTTTCTAGACAAATTGAGGCTATCAGGAACTGAATGGTTCTCTCACTAGCAGTTAGTGGTCACTTGCACAACAACAAAGATTATGAGACTTCTGTCTGGGGAGGTTCCAATTAACTAGACTAATTTCCAGAAGAAATAGGCTATGAATCCCATGAAGGTCAAGAGCACATAGAGGGTGCTAGGCTCCAACTCCAGATTCAAAGATAGGTTTAAATCTTTTTTCAGTACCTATTAAATGTTTAACCCTGAGCAACCATCCTCAGTTTCCTCATCTGTAAAATGGGAATAATTATACTACTTCTCAGAGATTTTGTAAAGAACAAATTAAGTAACACATGTAAAGGGCTTGGCAAACATTAAAGGATGATATAAGTGTTAGCTTGTTATTATCATTCTTCTTTGTGTCTTTCATAATGCTTAGCATAGTAAGTACTCTTGAAGGAATTAATGAAACATCTGTGTCAAAATTTGAAGCGATAGAGCAAGCAGTGTAAAGAGCGTACAACAGCAATCTTGCCCAAATTGCTTATAGAAATCCTTTTAGCTACAGCTTCTCTGGATTATTATTATAACTCAGCACTGAAATAACATTTTATATTTGCAGAGTGCTCTGTAGTCATTGTACAGGAAGTTATTAGTAAGACCTAAACAAAAGCATAACAGTGTCTATTTCTGTCTGGTATGAGACAAAGGCAAGAAGTGTATTTGGGGGAGGAGAAGCAAGTCTAGAACCTGTAATTGCAATGGCTTAAAGATGAGTTTGGAAGATGAACCCGCTTTAAAAAAAAACAAAACAAAAAAACAAACCTAAATGAATCTTTCTTCCTTCATACGGTTTTTTTCCCTCTTGTGCTTCTGGGTTTATACTGAGTCTGAGGATCTACATCACACATTTTTTCCCCATTTATTATCTCCAGCTCTCTCTCTCCCAACAACTTTTATCTTGTTTGCAAAAGAAAATCAATGCATTAAGAATTCTACTTCTTTTTCATACTAGGTTAATTTCGAATTTAATAAAGGCAGAGCAGAAAAAGAAAGGCAATATGAACTTCACCAACATTAGTTAAGCATCAATACATGAAGACTGGCCTAGGCAAGGGTTAATGCAATGTTTAGGCAAGACATAATCATAGCTCTTATGGATGTTCTTAGGACTTAGAAAAGCAAAAGAAAAACTTGGAAAATCTACTCTTCCAAAACTCATCTCTTCTTACTTGTTCCTGCACTGCTCCAAGTCTAAAGCTGTGAGACACTATTTCTATTTGAATTTCATTTGAAGAAAGCCTCCACTGCCTTTAGGGATCCTCTTTAAGAAGAATTGATAGACACACATGGACAAGAATCACACTGGAAAAGGAAGTAAGAACTGAGACTTACATTGGAGAAGGGAATGTCCATACTTGTGATGCAAAAGGTATCTCAGAATAAGCATCTGCATTTCAGTTTTCTCTTTACTCTCAATTTCCTTTCTCTTGTGCCTGTTTGCAATCTCTAATGCCTTTAATTACTCTACTTTAGGTATTCATTGATGTTACTAGTAAGAATGACATGGAGTAAAGATAGGGACAGGGAGGAAGAGAAAGGAGGCATAACAGGTGCCCATGTTTTTAGCATGAGGATCCAGTCTAATAATTCACTTCTCATGTGGCACTGAAGGTTTGCTTTATCAGAAAGAGAAGTCTTCAAACTTCCCCTCACCCATCCTGCAACATTTTCATCACCATCAGCAGGAGGACCACCCCCACCATCATCACTCACATTACTAAACACGCTACACTTAAAGTAAACATCAAGTTTAGAGAGCTCTCCACACAGTAATTCTGTGAGATAGTGCGGTATTATTCTCCTTATTTCACACCTGAAGACTCACATATTAATTCCGTTTTCCTACATACAGCTAAGACACAGAACACTGAACTAGAGTTAAAGGTTAGAGGTTATATATAATATATATGGATATATGTATATATAGGTAAAGAGATGAAGAAAACTATTTCTAGAAAGTGACTTGACCAAGATCATATAGCTAGTAATACCAAGTTGAATTTTCACTCAGGTTCTTTGAGTACAAGTTGATGACTCCTTTCATTGCACCAAACTCAAATCTAACATTTTCCCCCTAGAGCATGCTCTCTCTTCCTGCACCATGTTAACTTATAGATAGCCCATTTCTTCCAACTTTGTTTGATCTAGTCCTTTCTCAAATGGCTCCTTTCATCCTATTTCCTACAGAAAATCTTTTCCCCTGTAATTGGGCATCAAGTAGGCATCCTTTGTTTTTCCATTTACCATTTTTGGACTGACAGTTTCAATTTCATAACACATTTACATCAGAAAGTGTAGGTTATCTAAATATGGATTTTTAAAATGTGCACATGGTTGATGCCCGTACAGGTGCCTACAGAAATCTGTCATTCTGACATGTTTACATCAGAATTCTGTATTTTTAAAAAAGGACAGTTAGAGTGTCTATTTAACTCTCTAATCCACAGATGCCGAACACTATCCTGTTGTTGCTGTGTTCCTTTTTCATAAATCCCCCACTTTTGGCCTTTAATAACATCACTTACAGACTATCACAAGGTAGGGAAATGCTCTTTGAACGATCTTTGAGTTATAGTGGCTGGTCTTAGTTTTCCATAGATTTATTCATTCTGTTTACTCTGAGACAGCTGAATTGCTCTAGAAGGGCTAGTAACTCCTGTTCTACTTAACTATCACAGACAGCACCCCAAATCCAAGAAAGTATTCTTACAACTGGGTATCAGTCATTTCTTTCAAACTGTTGTCTCCCCAGTTAGTTGCAAGCTCGTTGAAGGCAGGAACTTTTTTCTTGCATTGCTTTGCATGTCCAACACAACACTTAACATGTCCAACAGTAGCTCATAACATTTAATAAACGTGTATTGATTTGGTGAAAGTTGTAGGGATAAGTCTTGAGTCTCTCTTTTGTTACAGTGCCCAATTTAAGCCTCTGGTACATTTCTCCTAAAAATGCACTAATAGGATCAGCCTTTTGATGAAACAGCATTACCACAATTCTACATCATCATATATCTCTGATTTCCATAGGAAGAAAAGAGATCCCACATCCTATATAGCCTATATCACTTACTTTGTTTTTTCATTTCCAATCCAATGCCATTTATCAAGATGAAAATACTTTATTTCTGTTCCAAATGTTGTCTTGATATATGTTTTCTTTAGTTCTGGTAACCCGAGAAGCATTGCTTTTGTAACTTTAAGACTTTTCAGACCAAGTACATTAAATTTATTAAAAACGACAACAAACCATTACTTACAGCTTAAAACATACAAGATATTGTGTTAGGTGCTGACTTATTTTATTGTAAAGTAATTATCTCATGAAAAAAAGAAACAAATATTCTTTTCTCAGCTAAGCTCCAAAGAAGGCTGATGGTTTGAATCAGCAGATAAACCTCAGGCAAGTGACTTAGGATGAAAACTTTTTTTTTTTTTTTTTTAATCTACCTATTCATGGACACTCTCACTTAACTTCTTTAGGCCTGTTTCCTCATCTGTAAAATGGGAATAATAACATTTTCACTATCTCCTTCAAAGAACTGTTGTATAGTAAATAAATGATAAAACTGAAAGTGTTATAGACATGTGATTTATCATCCATGCACTTTATATGCTTTAGAAACTTTCATCCATGTCAAAAACACATATATTTACAATTCTCCTACCAATGGCATAGATCAGCTTTCCAAATTATGAATCAGTAGGTTTAATATTGATTTCTGACACAATTCTAGAACATATAATTCTAGTTTCTGAGTATTTTGAAAGGGAAATAGTGATTGCTAAGAGACAGATGGTTCCTCTAAGAATAGGACATGCCAGACTAACCTGATTTATTTTTTAAAGCTAACTTTACTAACATGCAACTGTTGCAAGCATGGTAAGCCAGGATTTCAAGAATGCTTGAATGCTTCAAGAATACTGGTTGAATAACTGGACAGCAAGGATCATCAATGGGTCCATATCATCTTGAATGGAGGTAATCCCTTTGCCTAGGTGGCTATTTAACATTTTCATCAATAACTCAGATGAAGGCATAAAGATGATTATCAAATATGATGACTACACAATTCTGTAAAGCGCAGCCAATAAATTGCCCTAAGGTCAGGAGGACCGGAGTTCAAATCTGACCTCAGATACTTAATACTTCCTAGCTGTGTGACCCTGGGTAAATCACTTAATCCCAATTACCTGGGGGGGGAATATATATATATATATATATATATATATATATGCATATTTATGTATAATATATGTATGTATGTGTATATATATATACACACACATATATGTATGTATGTATGTATGTATGTATGTATATGTATAGAATGGCCGCCAGGAACTGCCCCCAATATTGGGGAGAGGGAGAGTTTCTGTTCATATATGGTGGACTCAATAAACTCTGAGGTTCCAGCTATATGAAAACTGGCAGCAAAAAAGAAAAGGGTGACCTAAGTTCAAAGGACTATATGTATGAACACTGTCTCTTCCTGTATACCAAGGAAAAGGACCTCCCACTCCATCTTCAATGAACTTTATCCTCCTTATCTTCCTCCATCTTAACTTAAATCATTCATAAGCACCCACTTCTGCTTGGTAATAAATTGTATAATGATGTATGTAGTACTTATGTATAGTTGTATAGTACTTTAAGTATGTAAATGACTTTATATAAAATATAAACTTTATAAAATATAAAAATATAAATAAATGATCCTCATTTTTCCCTCAAGACAACCTTGGTGAGTATATTACAGACATGATTTACCCCTTTTTGTGGAAAAGGAAACTGAGGTTCAGAAAATAAGGAACTTGTCTAGTTTAATACAACCTAAGACTTACTAACAAATGTCAGACATGAGATTTGAATGCAGGTATCTTCTGCATCCAAACCAAGTGTTTTGTATCCAGTAGCAGATACTGTAGAAAGCAGAATAAATATCCTGTGCTTTAGGACTTATAGTCCACAAAAAAAAAAAAAAAATGACACTGACATAGAAAAAATGCCTGGATTTTGATTACAATAGAGACTACAACCTGTCTCATGGAATTTGCCCAGTTTAAAGGACATTCCCTGACTCGATTGCTATTCATTAGAAAAAAGACAGTAATTTAGTGGAAAGGATTTGAAATCAAAAGTCAGGAGAAAACTGGTTTCAAGTTTTATTTTCTTCTTTTATAAAACGGAGATTAAAAAATAAGACTGCAGGTAACTGCCTTTCCAGGGTTACTCTGAGAAATAAATGTGATAATGTATATTAAGAGCTTTTCAAATTTTAAAGTGCTACATAAGTTCATTGTCTTATTGCTTTCCTGTTTTGTTTTGTTTTCCATCTTTCCTAAAAGTCTTTCCATTGTGGAGAAAATCTGTTTTTCAGCATCTAACATCTGAAGCATCATTGATCTTTTCTTCTCAACTATTCCCTTTTAGGTCTCATCATAAAAAAATAAAAATAAATTAATCTACCTTTTCCTTTCTGAATGATTTTCCTATAATGATATCGTGATTGAATGCCTTCATAAATCCTCTATCCAATGTGTCCAAAGCACATTTTTCTAATCTACTAGATGTTGTCTTACATTATTTTTCTTTGCAAGCATATATATGGATGTAGTTTCTATCTAGAATGGCCTTATGACACACTCAGGATTGAATTAACATCTCTGTTCTTGTGAGGGAGGGAACTCCAGGACTCCCCTCCTTAGATCATTGGTTTTACCTTAAGCTGCTTTCATTTGCAAAGGACTAGAATGACTTTTTAAGAGCATATTCCTAAATCTAGAATGCTTTAAGGTTTCTTTCTATAGCAAAGACCCAGGGTTGCTCATCCTGTATTCTTTCTTTCTAATCTAATCTAATCTAATCTCAGCCTATATTTTCTCTCTCTACTGATCTGTGGCCAAGGCAGCCAAAGGATGCACTGGTCTCCTTACACCAGGGGAATGGGGAAAGCCTTTCCTTGGGCACTTGTGGCTGACCAGTTTTTGTCTGTCATTCCTTTCTTGGAACTAGTCTTTTAAGTGCATGGTTTTCCAAATGAGATAAGGCTAAGCCCTGTACATGGCAAAGTCTATTTTAGGTTAACCTTCTACCCTAAAGTCTATTTGTAACTCTTCTTCCCATCACCAACCTTTTTTTTTTCTTTTTACTCAGTAATACTTTGATATCATTAGCCCCATTTTTACTTTTCTTTCAACTGAATGTCCTGATAACTTTCGTTGTTTTCTAATTACATCTTATTTTCTTACTTCAAAACTCTTTTCCTCTGTTAATTTATTCTAATCTATTCCCATAGTTTAGGTTCTCTTGGATAAAATAATTATTATAATTTATATAGCATCTGATATTAACAAAGACTTCCAAGGTTTATTTGATTGGTTGCCTCTCATAATTCTATCAAGACTCTTAGAAAAACTGCATTTTTATAGCTGAGAAAGCAAACTCAGAGAAGAAACACATGGGAAATGGTGGGTAGAATTGAGATTATAGTTTAAGGATCAGATCACACCAACTAATCCCACCTTTTGTAGATGCCTCATTCTGAATAATAGAAATTTTCCTGTTCTACTGGGGGTTACCTTGCAAGACTGGACTTGGGGCAAGCCTAGGAAGCAAAAACAAAATATTTGGTCATCTGCCCAACTCATTCTCTTTTATAAAATTGTTACTGATATTTTCTAAGATAACACCTTTATTTCCAAATGTTTCCTTCCCTTCCCCAGAGAGTCATCTTTTCTAACAAAGAGCTTTAAAAAAGAATAAAAAAGTAATTTAACAAATCTCACTAACATGTCAACCAAATTAAAAAAAAAAAAGGCATGTGTAATATTACATATCTGTAATTTCCCACCTCTACCAAAGAAGAGAAAGGGTGCAATGTCTGCTCTCTTCTTCAGGGACAATAAGGTTATTATTAGGTTATGTTTGAGGGTTTTATTTATATATAGTGTTATTACATACATATGCATTACATATGTATATAGTTGTATAAACACTCTATGTGTATATACATATACATATATGCATGTGTGTAGATGTCTAACCACCAGCTCTGGAAGAAGGAAGAAATGGTAAGGTATATATGTAGGGCATACTTTTGGGCTTAATTTCCATTATTAATATCTTTTCCATTGCTTTAATTCTATATAATCAGCAAAACAAATATATTTCAATAGTTTTTAATGCCACTTGTTTCTTTTTCTGAAAAGTGATTACTCTTAATTTTTTCCCTTTATTTTTGTTGAATGTGCAAAGGATCTGTAACTTCCTCAGGAAGGGAACACATTTTACCCATACAGATTATACATGAATTAATACATAAATCCCAGGGGATTTTATAGGATTTAGAGGTTTCAAAGAGAGCATAAGAAAGGAACAAGGACCCAAATGTACAAAAATAGTTAGAGCAGCTCTTTTTTTGTGGTAGCAAAGAATTGGAAATTGAGAGGATGCCCCTCAGTTGGGGAATGGCTGCACAAGTTGTGGCATATGAAGGTAATGGAATATTATTGTGCTATATGAAATGATGAACACATTTCAGAAAAACCTCAAAAGACTTATATGAACTGAAAGTGACGTAAAGTGAAGGAAAACACTACATATAGCAACAGCAACATTGTGTGATGATAGACTTAGCTCTTCACAGCAATACAGTGATCCAAGACAATTTCAAGAGACTTGTTACTGAAAATTCCATCCATTGCCCATCAGTTGGAGAATGGTTGGGTAAATTGTGGTATATGAAGGGTATGGAATATTATTGCTCGGTAAGAAATGACCAGCAGGAGGAATACAGAGAGGCCTGGAGAGACTTACATCAACTGATGCTGAGTGAAATGAGCAGAACCAGAAGATCACTATACACTTCAACAATACTGTATGAGGATGTATTCTGATGGAAGTGGATTTCTTCAGCATAGAGAAGATCCAACTCACTTCCAGGTGATCAATGATGGACAGAGGTAGCTACACCCAGAGAAGGAACACTGGGAAGTGAATGTAAATTGTTAGCACTACTGTCTATCTACCCAGGTTACTTATACCTTCGGAAGCTAATAATTATGGTATTTACACACATATATTGTATCTAGGTTATATTGTAACACATGTAAAATGTATGGGATTACCTGCCATCGGGGGGAGGAAGTGGAGGGAGGGAGGGGATAATTTGGAAAAATGAATACAAGGGATAATGTTATTAAAAAAAAAAAAAAAAGAATTGCACATGTAACCTATATCGGATTGCTTAGTATCTTGGAGAGGGGGGGAAGGGAAGGGGAGGGAGAAAACTTTGGAACACAAGGTTTTGCAAGGGTGAATGTTGAATGCTATCTTTGTACGTACTTGGAAAAATAAAATACTATTAAAAAAAAAAAAAAAAGAAAATTCCATCCATAAAAGAGAAAGAACTATGGAGTCTGAATGCAGATTGAAGCATATTACTTTCACTTAAAATTTTTTTCTTCCTTTCTTGTTTTTCCCCTTTTATTCTGATTCTTCTTGTAAAACAGGATTACTATGGAAATATACATAATTGTACATGTATAGCCTATATTGGATTGTCTTGGGGAAGGGGAGGGGGAGGGAGGGAGGGAGGGAGGGAGAGAGAGAGAGAGAGACAGAGACAGAGACAGAGACAGAGAGAGAGACAGAGACAGAGACAGAGACAGAGACAGAGAGAGACAGAGAGAGAGAGAGAGAGAGAGAGAGAGAGAGAGAGAGAGAGAGAGAGAGAGAGAGAGAGAGAGAGAGAGAGAGATCTTATAAAAAATGAATGTTAAAAACTATCTTTACATGTAGTTGGGAAAAAAAATATTGTTCAAAAACCCCTCAAAACTAAAACCACCTAGAGGTTAAGTAATTAATCTCATGTTACATGGGAGCCATTGCTAATTATTCTGATCTGTAGCTTACCACTGCACCAAGAGGCTGGTGACCCTGCACACCCCTGTCTTACTTAAATCTAATTTAACTGCAAATCATGGTATCCCTTCCTAATGTTATGGTATCATCTTCCTGGTGGTACGGTTCTTTTCAAGAACAAGAAACAACAACAGCAAAAATTCAAACTCTAATTTGTATTATTAGCTGGTTCCTGATGTCTATATGCTCACACTGAAAACTTAACAATGGACTTTCAGGAATTGGTTCCAGTTATCTTCAACATGGACTAGTCCATTCATTCTCCCTTTAACCTTCTTTTCAACAGACTCAAATCTCTCATTCTTTCAGATGCCTCAGTTTTCCTACTAGAAACCTGACCATCTCCACTGACATTATATCATTCCCAATGTGTTCTGGAAAGCCAAATTTCCCTCTTCTCTGTGATTTCCACAAAGATGATACTTGTCTTTTTGGATTCTTCAGGCTCAGCTTCTGAGTGCAGTTAGTTTCAATAGCTATTTCTATAGCTAAATTACACACATTTCCACAAGAAGGGACTTAGGCTAAGGTATTAAAAACCTCTCTTTTGGGACACAACCTTTCTTGGGAGCATACAAAAAAGCAGATTTTTTGCTTTTGATCATTAAAATGATTTGTTTTGAATTTCTGATGAGTTTAATTTTTAAGTTGGCAATGTTTTATTCTTACTGGCAACTGCTTAAAAAAAAATTCAGTAAGTGCTGGAGCACCCGTTAAGCACTATTAATCAAACACTAAATGCTTTTAAACAGCTCTGCCTCTTTTCTAATTGAGAAATAAAGCTGTTTGGGCAAGTTTATGGGGGTGACCTTGATTGAATTAAGGAGGTCAGTGATGGAGCAGACTTCAACCCATATTCAGCGATTTTAAGGAAATGACTGCACTCAAATTAAGCTAAGAATTAACATGAAATATTTTGTTTCTGAAAGGTTAAAGGAAATCCTTTGGGAAAGAAGCTCTCTTGTTAACTGAAATGTTACTGAAAATGGGAGGCAGCTTAAGAGACTGAGTGGCTGAAAAATTGTTTTATAAATGAGGTGTTAATGAATCAAATATTATATAATTATATATTAATATAATTATATATAATCATAATACATATTGTATCATAAAACAATGGATATAATATATTCATTGCAATTATAATTATATGTATATAATTGTAATATGATTGATGTTGTGGAATAATTTTCAGTTATGTTGGTCTCTTCATGACCCCATTTGGGGTTTTCTTGGCAAAGATACTGAAGTGCTTTGCCACTTTATTCTCTAGCTGGTTTTTACAGGTAAGGAAACTGAGGCAAACATGGGTAAGTGACTTTCTCAGGCTCACACGAGTAGGCTAGGTTTGAACACATGGAGATGAGACCTCCTGACTACAGGTCAGGAATTCCATCCACTGTGCCATCTAGCTGCCCACACACTATGAGTACAAAGCTTTATATATTTTTTGTTTTTTTAAAAGCCAAGTACCAAATAACTTTTGATGACTGAAAATGTCAAATATATGTTTCATAGATAATATCTCCAGGATAATTATCAAAGAAAAATTAACTACATATTCTGTATTACACCTCTGCCATCTTCCACCCAACTTAGACTTCACCTCACTCCAAAAGTTAAAGGACAAAAAATTTGAACATTTGTAAGCCCTTTGAGGGAAGGATCTTTTACACCTCTCATAGAACCTAACATAGTGCTTCCCACAGAGTGGGTGCTTTAGGGCTTTGTGAATTAGTGACTCATATCCTTTTCTAAAAGAACCACACAGGACGTCTTATACAACAAGATGGATATAACAGTTTCATCACAGGGGCTGAATGTTAATGGTATGTTACAGAATGTGTATGTCAATGGGGTATAGGAAAAGACTTATGAGGTTTTTTCTAGGGAGAGGAATTACTATTTTTTATCAATTGTCCATCTTATTTCTCTTATCAACTGTAAAGAAACTGACTGATTATTTCTAGATGCCAATAATTAAAACTGGAGACCATTTCATTATGTGCCCCTAGTGAATTGCTTATCTCTCTTTCCCATCAAATAGGGAGTTCAGGACCTCAGCTTGTCAAATCAGTTAAGAGATTGTTAAGAGATTCTTTTTTTCTGGAAATGAACAGATGCTGAGCTTAAATCACTTAAACCTTCACAGAATTTCTTGCCTCCCACATTTCCCTGCTTTATTAATGATACTGCTTTTTGGTTCTGACTACAGTTAGTTAAGAAGTCAGAGGTGACATTTCCCCTTTGTTCCAGCACAAACCAAAGAAGTAGATGGCAAGTGCTGTACTCTAGAGTACTGGACTGGAATTCAGGAAGACTACCTAGGTACAAATTCTACCTTCAAAAAATGCTAGCTGTACAGGTAAATCATGTGACAATTGTGGGTATCAGTTTTCTCACCTACAAAATGAGAAGATAGGATTCAATGATCTTTGAGGTCCCTTCCTAAAGTCAGAATCTGATCATCTTTTCAGGAGAATGACATCAGCCGCATGCTTCACTTCAAGACAAATAGGCAGGATAAAGGATAAGTTTTCAGACCAAATACTATGATCTCCTTATCATTTTATTCATGGTTTTAACCTAGTCTAACATTAATATAAAATAGCTGATCCTATCAACATCATCACCAACAACAAAAATGTACAAATCTTTTTTAATAGCTCCTCTGCAGGGAATGTATCATATTTTAATGCCCTTTTTGTATTAGCTGCAGATATCATAGGCATCATTATTCCTATTGCATAGAAGGGAAACTGTGGATCACACAAGTAGAGTGATTTTACCCATGGTCATTCAATGCCATAAGCAAAATTTCCATGTGTATATTCTGCACTTCAATTCCAGCACTGATAGTGGATCCTTCCCAGCAGGAAAGGCAGGCGATAGTATTGGGCACTCACATAATGTTTTAAAAATTAGTCAAATCATCCTTTCTTTTTAGAACAACACTTAAGCCAAAGCAATTTAAGGGTAGTTAACTTATTTAAGGATACTAGAAGACTACAGTAGACCAGGTAGATACTGTTATAAGGACAACTGACCCTCAAATCACTTAAAGTCAAATATATTTTCCAGTATTTATCTAAAATCTGTGGCCATATTTTCCATCTTCTAAAGATATATTTTACATATATGCTATAGCTTAAGCTGTTGTGAATGGAAACTTTTAATAATTAAACAAAATCCCAATATATTTTTTCATTAGGCATTCTATAACTCAACTGAAACTACTGGAGGCACTGTTTCAAAAAGTACATTATATATTAACTATCTCTCTCAACTTTTATTTTCAAAACATTTTCAAAGGTATTTTCCACCATCTGAAGCAAAACTTTTCTTGATGTTTGGGAAGCAAATCATGGAGAAATATTATAATGGGAAATGGTGAGAGTGGATGAGGAATCAATAAATTGGTCTGTTTTATGTAGGATGTTCTAGACAGTAGATGTTGCAGAGAAAATGGGAGAAAAGATGGGAAATGAAAAGACTGACACTGCAGCTCAAATCATTCATAAATGTAGTCATCAGATGTTATCAGTGTTTTTGGCAATATCTTTGTTTTTTTCTCTTCACCTGTTCAGAGATTTTATAAATGAAAAAGTGGGGTATGACAAAAAACAGATGCAGCCTAACCAGGGTAAATGGGACAGGGTCAATAACATTTCATGTCCTGTTCATCCAAGAAAAAACTTATTAAACACCTGATGTGTGCAGGGCACTGTGTATAAAATAACTTCTCTTGACTGATTCCTAGAAACAAACATCCCTTTCCTTGAAAAGGATCATGCCAGTTTCTGCAATGATTACAAAAACAAATAACAACCAAAAAATCCCAACTTGTATGTTTATAAGTTTTTCAAGATACTTGACTTTGTATATAACATGCATAGAAGCAAATGTCTTTGCAGTAGTGAAAAACACAGAGACTGATTCTCTCAGTCTTCCCCAATTCCCCCCCAAAAAGGAGAAACCATTCTATGAACTACATAGCCATTAAGGAAGACAAGAGACCATGAACAATCTTTTGCAAATTCTCATCTGGTCTACATCTTTGAAGATGTATCTAATATCCATTTAAATAACCATGGGACATTGGGTCCAGAATCTGAAATCATGATCAGGGAAGGTAAGAATATTGATGTAATATAAATCTTGACTTTCCCTATATGTAAGCTAACACAATAAATTTTCCCAATCTTAGCAATAGTAAGTTACTTTTCATTTATATAAAATTATTGAAAATAGCCAGGAGAGGATACCTCAAACAAGTGGAGATGCTTACAGATAATTTCAAGCACCAGTTTCTTCATGAAGCCTTCCCTGGTACACAAATCAAAGCGAAAGTTCTACTCATATTTTTCATAGCATTTTTTTCATGAATCTCTCTTTCACATTTATTTTTCCTAGTCCTCATATCAAAATGAACAGTATAGGGTGTCCCCAAAATCTTACTGCAATTTAAACTATTAAAGCTTATTTTAAGTTTTATGTAAGATGGTCTAGGCAGTAGGTATTTATAGAGAATGGGGAAAGAGATGAGAAATAAAAGAATGCTACAGTAGTAATAGTTCAAAACTGTGCCTTGACTTTTGGGACACCCTATTTTTTTCTGTATTTTTCCCCTTCTATTATATTAAAAAGCTTCTTAAAAGCAGAGTCAGGTGGCTCTTTTCAACAATGAGGTGATTCAGGCCAATTCCAATAAACTTGGAAAGAGTCAGCTGCATCTAGACCAGGAAGTCTTAATGTAGGTCACAACATAGTATTTTCACCTTTTCTTTTCTTTGCTTTCTTTTTTCCCCTCGTTTTTCTTTACTTTTTGATCTGATTTTTCTTGTGCTGCATGATAAATGTGGAAATGTGTATAGAAGAATTGCACATCTTTAACCTACATTGGTTGCTGTCTAGAGAAAGGAGTGGGGAGAAGAGAGGGAGAAAAATTTGGAACACAAGGTTTTGTTAGGGTGAATGTTGCATGTATTTTGAAAACAAAAAACTATTATCAACAAATAAATAAATAAAAAGCAAATTCAGTATTGTAAATCTGACTTTGCATCCTTTGTATCTCATAATATGAACTAATATTTATTCAGTGATGTGATATTTATAAAACACTTAATATAAATTATTTTATTTAATCATCATAATGACTATGAGGTGGATACTATAGGTATTAGTCCCATTTTCTAAATGATAAAACTGAGGTTCAGCAAACTTAATTGACTTGCCTATGGCTAATACCAATGATGATGATGGTAGTGATAATAATTATGTTGTGGGATTGAACTTGGGCACTGTATCATGCTGTCTGACAAAGTGGCTAATTAATAAATGTTTTTTGATGGAATAGTTGAATAAACTATTGCAGATATTGGGGGGCACTGCAGCCAATGGTTTCTGCATCCCTAAGTGAAAACTAAGATATGATGACTCTAGAAAATGTCACAAAATTTCCCTAAGTAGCACCTGATGGCTGTGACCTCTGGACCAGGTCGATGACTTTCCACAGAATGTTTCTCATTCTGTCAGGGCATCTGTCTAAATGATTTAGACCCTAACCAAAAGAAGCACCTCAGGTGCAACCCTTGGGTCCCTCCCATTTCCTAGAACAGTCATTTTAATGACGTTGCTTGTTAACAAGCTTTTTGGATATGGGAGAATTTGCCACAATAATAAAGATGTATATTCCAATGGAACCTTAAGTTCAAGGATTTCTAAGTACTCAATAAGTATTATTTGATGGTAAGCATTATCATTCTTAAATGTAAGGAAAGGAGAGGAAATGAATATCAAACAGCTATTCACATCAGATATGTGTCCCTTTAATATGCTCAATGATCTGGAATTCTGCAAGATGCTATCTCTTCTTCCCTTTCCATTACTTTGTCTCAGACAGAGGAGCCTTTCCAGGGCTTTGTCTAAAGAAGTTTATAGATAACAGAGTTAAGAGTCAGGGTATGAGAATTTTATGTCACTGACTATGTTTAGAAGTACAAAGCCTTATGAAGGCAGAGGGGAATTAGGAGAATGATGTTAATAAACAGTACATCACAGCTCTGTGAAGTTGGTAACAGCACGAGTTTTAATATGGCCTAATATTGATTTTTTTTTCTCTCTGCCAGTGGTCCCACTTTAACAATGTTATAGTCACACTTCACGATCCCAGACCAAGAGCTAGAGATGAAAATCAATACTTTCTATCTTTCCACTACTAAATGGGATACATATCTACAGCTCTTTGGTCAGCCTCACATTAAAGGGGCCTAAAAATCTGCTATTACATAGAGGTAAATCCTACACCCAGCAAGGCAGTATGCCCACCATAGGTTCAAACATTGTAAGTTTGCCTCCCTGACCCCTTGAAAAATTATCCTTGCTACTGCTAAAGGTATAGTGGCAGAAAAGAACAAAGACTGATTTCATAATAATCTGCTCCATATTTTCAATTTTATGCGGATAAAAATTATTTGCTTGTTTATATTTTTTAAACCAAGGCTTCTGGACAATTTTTGTTAGATGAGGAAGTCTTTTCTGAAAACAAATCCATTTAGGACTACATTGATGTGGTTGGCTCAGGGGTACAATGTAAATGGTGCCAGATATGTTTTCAGAAAATCTGGGTTTAAACCCCAACCATATGATTAGGATGACCTTGCACAGGTATCAATTTCTCTGGAACTTTTTCTTCTTCATTCGAGGGAGTTGGACTAGATACTAAAATTGCTCCCAGTCCTAATTCCATCCTCCATGATTTTAAGAATAAGTTAATGAGATACTAGAAGATAGTGACCTATTTAAAGAAATTTTTGCCAATAATTGCCCTACAAAGACTGGGGAAAAGATATAAATCTGAAATAATAACAGCAATAACAATAGCTAGGATTTATGTAGTGCTTTAAAAGTTGCAAAGTGCACTATAAATATTATTCCATTTTATCCTGATAATCTCTAGTTCATATTTAGATACTTAATATATACTTTACAGAAATTAAAAGCAGGAAAATTCGAGTTGCATTTAGTGAAATGGATTTTGCTTGACCTGAGAAAGCAAAACAAACTCCAAACTTACAGACTTATTGAGTTCTTCTTTGGTCTACAATTCCTCAAAAAGTATTATAATACTTCCAGAATTTCTGTAAAATGCACTTTAATTCCAACAACACTCTGTTAATTTTGCTCAAGCGCAAGCTGAAAACATATTTTAACAGCCTGTCAAGATGAGATACTAAGAGTGTCGATAAAATGACACTAAAATAAATGTAAATTTAGATTGCTGTCACAAGTGGCTGCTTGGTTTTGTGAAGATGTTAGGTTGCTATAGTGTTTTCCATAGCAACTTTGCATCTTATTACATAAATAATTCCTCAGTGTCCTTAAAACCCGCTAAGAAAACAGGATTAAATCTATTCTCCTATGTAATGATCCTGCATAAAACCTTATCAGTATGAAATACCCAGAAAACATAATAAAATGTAATCTAGATAATAGCATTCCTGGCAGTTGAAAGGCATCAGAGCACCCTAGGCTTTAGACTGCTGGAGCACTGCTAATGCATATGGTTAACCGGACACTTTCCGGAAACTTTCTTAGGAAGAATCTTAGCAATTTTTCTTCCTTAAAGTTCCATTATTAATTTCTTTGCTGTTGTGTAACATTTGCCAGTGGCCCTGTATCCCATCCCAACTGGGGAGCTATGAAGAGAAAGCATTACATCACAAAAGGACAAATCATGACTTTATACTACAATGATTTGCTTGGTAAGTAGAAAGGCAACATATTTTATTGGTGAAAAAAGGCAATGAATTTGGAATGAAGGGATCTGGATTCAAATCTTGCCTCTGTCACTAACCTGTATTACTTTTGAGAATTGATTTTATTTTTCACTTGCAAAATAAGGGGTCTGGAATAGGTAATCAACAAAACCCCTCTATCTATAAATTCATAATCCTGTGATTCTGTATTTTCCAGATACAATGTTTCTATAGGAATGGAGACCTATTTCACATAGAGTTCATTATAAAAGCTTTTTAAGTCAGCTTATGATGAGCATGAAATAACTTTGTGGCTTTGTTACATAAGCTGAAGGACAAGACTCAGGCCTGATAACTTAACCTACAAAAACCTAATTTACAAAACAGATAAATTAGGGGTGATTACTCGCATAAAAAAATCCTTAACTTTACAGAAAGGTTCCTTTAAATAGTAGCTCCTCTCTTGCATTTTACATGTGAATTCATTTACAAAAATTTGATCTATTTATAACTTTCAGGCAAACTTCTATTGCAAAAACTGAGGTAAACTTATACAAGAAAATTGGGGGGAAAAGTTGTCAGCTGATTTAGAACACCAAAAAAAAAAAAGGGGGGAAAGGTGGTGTTTTCTGAAGTTGATGAAAACCTACTGCAAGAATTAAGGAATTTAGAAGACCAAACCAGGAAATCTCCTTTAGCCTACTTAAGCCTCTACAAGTTTCAGTTGATGAAGTACTGGCTCTTCATTTGGGTTTTACAATGACATTTTGTTGTTGACAGAAATAGAATGCTCTTTTCCTCCATAGGAAACTTTTATTTTTTCCCAGCAGTAGGTGATGGCAGCATATTACTAACCGTACTTTCAGTTGGAGGATGTTGCTGCCCATTCTGTCAGTTTCTGTGGAAAGACCAAAATATGATCAGCTCTCCCTTTTGCCCTCTGACCCACAACTGCGGGTCTTTGGGGTCTGCTAGGGTTTTAGTTCACCCTCTTAGTTTTGGCATCAATTCAGCCTGTCAGTTCAGACTCACACCTCCACCGCTTTCTTGACCTCTTTTTTCCTGTGGTGCACCTCCTAAGCTCCATGCTATTGCCTTGGATCATTTTTCAATGTCTCCTTTAAAGTTTCATCTCCCTGCCTTCCACGCCACCGAATTTTCCTTCAGTCCATTGTAAAACGACTGTTAGAGCATCCAGCTTCTTTTCATTCCCATCCATGGCCATCCACAGGGACCACTATGTTGACACCTGAATGTGCCGTCTCCAAGGACGAAGGATGGAAAAGCAGGTAAAAGTCCTTCAGAAGCTCTCTGAATCACTGCCATAGAATTACGGTAATGGCAAGGGTTAAGATTCAGTTTCACCCCAGATTCATTTGCATAAACCTATATTTGCTTTTACAATAGAAAATAATTATATAATCTAAAGCAGATGCTCAAAATAAATAATAATCCATAGGAATTATAATTTATAGAAGGTATGTAAATGTGGCTTAAATAGCATAATAAAAGTAAAGTGATGTTGAAATTCTCTTGTCAATGAACAACCTAATATTAATTAGGTATTACTATTCTTAATCTAAGGTATGCAGATACATATAAAATTGCTTAGATTGTTGCATTATTAAATAATTTCAACATGACATGATGGCAAAATTAAGGGCTAATTTGGCTTCATGTCTCATAAAGTATCTAGGAATATCCAGTACAATACCTACATCACTAAAAAATACTTATCCTTATGTTATCCAACACACAGACACACAGATATACATGTAGTATATATACCCATATCCTTATGAATATATATAATCTAATAATCTAACATTCTGAAAAAAGTATTTTCACACCTTTAAAACCAAAACATTGCTTATAATTGGCTTAAAGTTTAACTGGGAGTGTAACCACAATCTAATGACTTAGAAAGTATGCAAATGGTCCATACTTGCCCACTGCAAACTGGCTTTGCCAAAGAGACAATGAGAGGAAATGGAATTAGGTTCATGAGAAGACCCTTTGGCTCACCAGTGACTTCCCAATACAGCAAAAATCAGTACATGCCAGTGACATATCAAGACTTAGTTACAATATAATACTGAATCTCTCATACACAAAACTTCTAATTTAATTTGAAGTATCAGTCATGCTTGTTTTAAGGTATTTTTTTTCTTCTTCTACATGGAATTTAAACTTTTTCACTCCAAACAGATTTGTTCAAGGTTATTATCTCTCTAGGGATTGCACTATTTTATCAGAAACTGAATGGCCCCAAGAAAGATGTTTCATAGAGAGCAGAGGGATTACATGTTTTTATTCAACAAACAGGTATTAAAAGCACCTACCATACATCAAGCATTGTATTAGGCTCTAGGAATGTAAAAACAACCCTTTCTAGAAGCTTACATTCTATTAAGGAGAATTTAAAAGTATCTAAATAATTAAATACAAAATAAATAGAAAGCACTTTGGGAGAGTGATAATTATAACTGAGGGTTATCAGGGAATCCTACATGCAGAAGTTGTGACACTTTAGCTTTGAAATCAGCTCTAGATTTAAAGAGATAAAAACAAGCTAAGATATAGCTTGTAAATGTCTCCCTCTAAGGATAGGGGGAAAACCTATGTAAAGGTATGAAGAAAGAAGGAATTTTGTGTATACAATTAATCAGTAAGCACTTATTAAGTACTTGCTGTATAGAGGCACTGTAATAAGCATGGATCATACAAGGTAGGGCAAAAGACAGTCTAAAAGAGAGAACATGACAACAACCATATGCAGACTAGATATATGAAGGATAAATTAGAAATAATAAAAGGAAGTCCTTCATTAAGGGTAGTCACAAGAGACTTCTTATATTAGACAGATTTTAGTTGGGACTTAAATGAAACCAGAGAAGCCAGGAGGTGAAGAGGAGGAAGAGTAGCTTTCCAGGTATGGGGAACTGCCAGAGAAAATGTCTTTAGTCGAAAGTTGGAGGGTCTTGTGTAAGAAATGGCAAGAAGACCACAGTCACTCGATTTCAGAGCATGTGTCAGAGACTAGAATGGTAGAAGGTGGCCAGGTTGTGAAGGGTTATGAATGTCAAGTCATTATATCTGATCCTGGAGGGGATAGGGAGTGATTAGAATTTATTGTGCAGGAAGGATAGAGTGACATGGTCAGATCTATGCTTTAGGAGAATTGATTTGTCAGCTGAGTGGAGTACAAACCAGAAGGGGAGAAACTTATAAGGAAACGAATCAGATCGTTATGTGAAGTGATGAGATGATGGGATGCTAAGGGCCTAAACTAGAGTAGTGTCAGAAGAGAGAAGGGGAGACTATATGATATATGCAAAATAACAACTGGGCCAATTTGGAGAGTAGGGATAAAACCAGAATATATGCTAGCAACAGAGTGTGAAAGACTTTACATATCAAAATGAGGAATTTGTATTATATCCTAGAGGCAAAAAGAAATCACTGGAGCTTTTTAAGAAGAGAAATGGCATTTTTAGGTCCATGCTTCAGAAATACCAACCTGACAATTGTGTAGAAAAATGGAATGCAGAGAAGACTTTCAGGTAACCTGGAGAAGCAAATAGCCAACCCCTCCAGTATCTTTCCCAAGAAAACCCCAAATGGGGTCCTGAGGAGTTGATCAAGATTGAAACAACTAAGCGATAATAATAGGATTAAAAGCCTACTGAAATAATCCAGGGTAGATGTAAATGAGATAGTTATGGTCTTGGAGAAAAATTAATAGATCTAAATGAGATGTGGTGGTAGAATCAATGAATTCTATCTAGATATAATTGATTGGGAATGGTGGGTAAAGGAAAGGGAAGAGTCAAGGATTATTCTGAGGTTATAAACCTCGGTAAATAAGACAATTAGTGTTTCAGAATAGGGATGGGTTTTGCTGAGGGAAAGCTTGGACATGTTAGATATATAATAAGAAATATGTAACAGACACTTGGTAATGCAAAATTGGGGCTCCAAAGATATATAAATCTGGTAGTTTTCTGTGTATCCTTGCATGTATAAAAATAATGAGGTCATAGAGAAAGGGTATGTGTTTGTGTGTATGTGTATACATACATACATATATATATATATATATATATATATATATATATTTTTTTTTTTTTTACATCTTGATGGATAGAATCCTGATGGTTAGAATGTAGGCTATAACATTAATCATCTAGCAAAGGATATTCCAAATATTCAGCCAGACACATAGAAAGAGAGAAAGAAGTGATTCAAAAACCCAGAGAGGAGAGAAAAAAATCTGAATGGACAGCAGTATCAAAGGCTTTAGAGAAGTCAAGAAAGATGAAAACTGAGAAAAGGTCAACAGATTTAGCAGATAAGAGATTATTGTGAAATTTGGAGACAGTAGTTTCAATTGAGTGGTGAGGTTAATTAGCCAGATTAGAACAGGCTGAAGAATGAACAGAAGGAAAAATTGAGATAATGAATGAAAAGTTTTTCTTGAGCAAAGGTAAGAAAGGGAAGAGAGATATAATATTATAAGTTGAGGGTTAAATGAAGTTTTTTTGTTTTTTTTTAAGGATTATTTGTAGGTACCAGATTTAAGGAATTTGTGTGTGTGTGTGTGTGTGTGTGTGTGTTTAAACTGTAACTTATTATATACAGCATCTTATGAAAAGCAGAATGCAACTTTAATTCAAGAATGGATATTGAAGACTCTGTCTTCAGGGCTTTGACTTATTTCAGACAAAGCATCTATAAATTTCAATTTTGTAAAAGTTCCTCCCTCTATCCCATGCCTCTGATACTATCTTCTTGAATGGATGCTTCAATAAATACGCTTAGAGCTTTAAATTTATTAACCAAGCTGGTTTCCAACTTTTTTTTTTTTATCAACTCAGTTTTACTTCAGTCACCTCCATTTTCCTGTCAAACTCCAAATGGTATGATAAACACATTTCTCTCTTTCTTTCTCCCTCTCCCTCTGCCCTCCCCTTTCTTCCTTTAAAACAAAATACATAAGGTCAGTAGGGGAATTAAAGAACTATAATTGTATCAGAATATATCAAAAGTGTGAATCAAATGTAAGGTCTCACTGACACTGTAACTGGGAGTGATTTTGTTAAATATTTAATTTGCAAATAAATACCACGTGCCTAAAGAAGTACCTCCATGGTATGGGGATAAAAAGCTGAACCTATAGTCAGTTAGTTCTGGGTTTGATTCCTACAACCAAATGGTATTAGCTACATGACCCTGGACAAATAGTCTTCAGTGCCCTAAGCAGCTTTCTATCAATCAAAACTATTTATTTAGTACTTACTATGTGTCAAGCACTGTGCTAAGTTCTATACTTAGAAAAAAGACAAAGATCCTTTATTTCAATGGAATCAGTGATCCATGCAAAAAAAATACAAAAATAAAAACAAACCACAAACTAAATACACATTTTCAAATGTGATGAGTTGGGGTTTACAGATCTCATTCAAGATTAATGGTGTAGAAGAAGGGCATTATTCAAAAATCAAAAATGTCCTGCCATCCCTTTATTCTTCAATGGTCAAAAGACTCTTGAGTAAAACAAGTAGGCAAGGAACAAGTTTAAATAAAGGTTTATCCCTAAGATGGGAGTGATTAATAAACAGAACACCTTCTAGTCAAGGTCAATGGAATCCAAAATAATATCTTTCTATGGTGAGACACTCATCTCATGAGTTCCTTCTTCAGCTTGAGCTGACTCTAACAACATCCCTCTTGGCTCTCTAAGATTAGACCTAGTAATACCTGACTGACTCCATGGCAGAGATTCCTGGGGTAGGAGGCAACTGGAAGTGAAGGGACAGGTATTGTTTCATAGGCATAAGGTTTCACATGGATTTGATATTTCTGAACATCAATGAAACACAACAGCACACTTGGAGAAGGAAGCTAGTTTATGAGTGACAGATGTAAATCCTGTATCTAAAAATGAGTGATAGATAGCTTAATGAGGTACCATTGGGAGATGTGTACCCCTTAGGCAATGAGCCTTTGGTCCCTTGCTGCACACACTACTTATCAAGTATTTCTCTGCTACTTGGTCAAAAGACCAGGCAGGAATTTGTGTCAGCCTGTGCCCCAGAGCACGTAAAGCTAAAAATGACAAAGCAGCTTTAGGCCTGGAAACCTGTCGTCCTGAGTCACTGGACAAGGTATTATAGGGAATGACAGCAGGGCATAAATTGAACTGCAGTATAAGAGGAGAACGAGGGAAAGTAGTGACTTTAAGCTATCAAATCCCTTAAAATTCTGCATAGCAAAGTCTTTATGATGCAATCCATCTTGCACCCATAATATTATTATGAATTGAGAATAGGGAAATATTTTAATGCCCATTTTAGAAATGGGTAAACTGAGCTACAGAAAGCTTATAACAATGCGAAATACATTGCTTCATCAGTAGGTAGATAGTATATAAGGGTCTATTCCAATTAGTCATGAGCCTGTTTTTTGTTTTTCCTTCTAAACTATTATATTGACTTTCCCAGTTTATTTCATCTTTTGGTATATAAGAAATACACATCAGATAATAATCTTTTATGTGGGCCATAGTTATACCTTTCTTTTTTTTAGTATTTGTTGGTAGAAGAATTGGACACATAGAGAACATCCAAAAATCTATATTCTCATTCGTGTTCTTGGCAGATGAATTAAGAATAAAAAAGAACTCTTGCTTGGTTTTTCAGATTTATGGGGAAACTCCCTGGTTACATTCAGATTGTCCTTTGGATCTGTGTACTTCTTCTGAGGTACTTAAGAGACAAGAAGAACTGAGTGGATTGGATTAAAAGATAAGGCCTCAGGAGGATCTACTTTGCCTTGAATAAAGGAAATAGGATCTGGATCTGGATTACTAGGTAACATCTGTTGGGCATCAATACCATGCTCAGTGATATTTTCCAGAAGCGGGGCTAAGCTGTTCAGAGTTGTTGTTATTCTAATCGTGTCCTAGGCAGGCTGCAAAATTAGACACATTTTTTACCTGGAAAATTGACATGCTGCTTAAGAGAAATGTCACCAAAAAAACCTTACATGTTCAAATGAGAACTCCTGCTATATTCAATTCCTTCTAGGCTTACCCTATAAGGAGTTAGGTTAAGAAATGTAACTTTATTTTACCTTGCCTTATGTATATAAGCACATTAATCTAACGTTCACTAGGGAGAGGGGGAAAATTTGCCACATCAACTTGAAGAAACTCTTAAAGAACTGAGAGCAATGAAGGTATTCAAAGCTGGAAGGGAAACATTGTTTGGAGTAGACATCTAGAGCTAAACCAATGAAAGAGACTAGAAGAACTAGGTAAAGAAAGTGTAGTCCGGAGAGATGAGGTTTTTTGCTAACAATTTCACAACTGAAGAGTAGTTGGAAATCAGGGTATATAACATGGATGTGTAAGGTGACAAATTACAAAAGAGTTCATCCTCACACTAAGTCCTTCAGCTTCCAAAATCAATGTTCTTTCAACTTTTCTCTAGACTTTTACATTTTGGTATATAGCAGTTAGAATGACTGAGCCATGAAGATGGTGATTTTCTTGGGAGGAGACAAACAATGCCAAACTAATAATAACTTTTAAAATGACCATCCCCCAAAATATAATACCAAATTCAAAATAAGAGAGAAAGAAACATTGATATAGTTAAAAAACAATTACTTTACCAGATGGAGAAAACATGGCATCAGAAAGTGCTTCCGTGATACGCACCCTAAGCCTAAGTGCCTGAAAGTATTTAATGAATTTAATTTAAAGATGAAAGGGAATCATCAAAAGAAATTAAAATCCTTCCTGGATATGTTTGCACCAGAAGCTCTCCTTCTGATCGATATCAGGGGCCCTGGCATTCTCTACTGCGGCCTTGGCGAACCTCGATGCTTTATGGGGCAAGCTATTAACCGGGCTGACCCACTTCCCGGAATCCTTTTGTTTATGGCAGCTAACAACCTATTTTTAGTCATACATCACTGTCCTGCTCTGCCTGGCTCCTTTGTAATCTTTTAGTTACAGAATTCAAGGCAGGTCTTTATGGTGTTATCTGGGAAATAGTAAGGTCAAACAGATTCTTTCCCTTTTAAAAAAGTTTTCACTTTCCACAACTGCATAGCATCCCATTCCTTCTCTATTTGGGAGGCCTCCTAAAGGGCCTCCTTTCTGTTTTAGTAAGCAGCTCTCTTATTATATCTGATTTTAAATTTCCCTATCTGGAAAAAGAAAAACAGGGTGGCTTTCAAGCCAGCATCTTAGATTAGGCAGAATATGTATCTAACATTTCTGACTCAATTATGTCTCTATCTAAGCTTCTTCATTAAACTCAAGACTTAAGCTTCTTGCTTGATTTACAGAAAGTCAATCCTTTGACTACAAATTAAGTGGATACATGAAACGGATTATTAGGATTATAAATTTAGACCTGGAAGATTCAGTCCAACCTCTTAATTATACAAATGAGGAAACAGAAACCCAGAGGGAAGATGTTCCTTGTCCAGAGTCACATAGCTAGTAAGTAGCTGAAATGGGATTTGAACCCAGTTCCTCTAATTCTGAATCCAGAACTTTTTGTTTGAGCTTAATAGGTAGTTCTGTATGACTCTGTTTAAATTCTAAAGGAGTTAGAACAGAGGCTCAAATATTTCTTTGGTGGTTAAAAAAAAAAAATGCCACGGTGGGAAAAATCTTTTAAACAAGAATAAAATCTATTTTTCAGTGAAATCTGTAGTTGCCATTTCATGGAAAATAATTTTGCAAAAAGATAACAATCCTACTGAAGGAAAAAAAAAAAGCTATCACGGTTTCAGATCTGGGGTAGAGAAAGAGAAAGGGAAGGAAGGAGGAAGAAAAAGGAAAGGAGGGGGGGGGGAGAAAGACACAGAAGCAGAGAGACAGAGAAAGAAGAGAATATGGAGTTTTCAAATTAATATGTTCCTTCTAAAGAGCTTTAAGTTCAGCAGACAAAAGGCCAGACTCCCGACAGATAAAATTTAAGTATCCTTCCAATAGAAGCTCTTGCCTGGTGTTCTATGACCACTTTCTATGACTTCTCATCCATCTAAGATTCAGAACACTCCCTGTGCCATCTCCCATTGCAACATGTCAGCATTACCTGATTCATCTACTCTCATTTTTTTATTAGGGGTGTCAGTACTCTCGTCATCAGACATTTCCATCTCCTCCTCACGACGGATCCCCATGAGCTGTTCACTGTGAGCATTCCGGAGCTCCTAGGAACAAACAAAAAAAAAAGAACAGTTTTTTTAGAATGAAAGAAACTGAAACAACACCCATATTCTCAACTGTCCTTTTGCTGTTTCCTGGTTGTCTTAACATATCTAAGTCTATATGGAAACAGGAACTGCCTCCTCCTACCTCCTTTTAAACTCTATCTAGAATGAAGCTTTCTTTCCCTGGGACCCTTGGGATGTTAAATGTGAAGATATGAAAAAAGAGAAAAAGAGGGCATCTATGTCCTTTTTTAGTGATTATTGCTGCTGACCTTTCAAGATAATATATTAATGGGTGTTAAACAGAAATGCTATCTTAAATCATTAAGATGTTATTTTTTTTTCTTGAATTTATTCCTTATTCTCTCTTCCTGTGCCCAATTTCCACATGAAGAAAGAAGATCCTATCAATCTCACAAGTTGTTTTTTAGTTCACTAAATAATGTCAGAATTCATTAACGATTCTTATAACTTTTGAGTTAGTACTCTAGAGTCCAGGACTCATTTAAAAGATGGCCATTAGGTTTTTCTGATGTTCTCTCATTCTCCTTTCTCTGTCCTGGACCCATAGAAGATTTCTTAAAAATCTGGCAATTCATTAATTTGGTTCTAAGGAAGTGTTTAGAACAAAGTATACTCTCTTAAAATATCCACTGTCCAAAAGAAGAGGAAAGGGCATATTCAGAAAGGCAGGATGACTTCATAAGATTGAATATCTCTTTAGGGCCTGCATAAAGCCCTATTCTTTGCTTTCTTTCAAGGAGAGACTGGAGGATGGGTAATGTCTTCTTTTTTCTTCCCCTTCTCCCCAATTTCACCATGTATGGGTGTTTTTTTTTTTTTTTTTTTATCTTTGCTTGCAATCTAAGCTCTTAACAATCTCACTGTCTTCCTCCTCCTTTTCCCTCTCCCACCTTCTCCCTCTCCCTTCTTTATTAATTTTTTAAAAATATTGATACCCTTTGTTTTGAGACAAAAGATACCTCTGAACAAACACCAAAACAAACCTTCCTCCAAAGTCCATTCTTAAAAACACTTTATCAATTGTTAACAAGAAAGGAGGGAACCTGTTCTTTCATTCTGATCATGGACCATCATATTTGAGCAGTTTTGCATACTATTTCTCTTCCTAACTTTATGTAAATCTTCCCATGTTTTTCTGAATCCTTCCTATTTGAAATTACTTCCTTTTGAAATGCGTCATTCAAGGAGACAGAGAAAGGCCTATTTTGTCCTAAATCCTGTTGCTAGATGTTGAACAAATGTCACACTATGATTAGTCTGATTCTTTCTAAGTGGTAGACAGATAATTTTTCTATTGACAAAGGGCTCATTTCCCAAAGAGATGGCCTGAAAATATTTGAAATAGGAAAAGTCAGGTGGAAAGCATAAATGGGGCAGAAATAGCCAGTTGTTTATTCTCTGCAATTAATGATAAAGAGTCATACAGTAGCTGTTGCTGTGGGAAGGTAGAGAGGGGGGAAGAAATGAAAAAAAAAAAAAAAAAAAACCCCAGAACCTGAGGGTGTTTCCACAGGGTGCCTCTGGTTCAGCAATAAATCACTAGTACATTCTAATAAGTCTGTAAAGGTGTTGTAGATAATTAACAGATGCTGTACATGGGGAGGCTGAAAAATCAAGCCAATTATCAAGCTTGTATGCAACTGAGAAATTATCCACAATGTAAGTTGCAAACTGGTATTTAATCAATTAAATGGCACGCAGGGAAAAAAAAAAAAATCAAAGGTAATTTCTAATTCTGTTTCATAATGTACAGCAAATGGGAGTGGGTGGGACAGGTTGGGATA
Source organism: Sminthopsis crassicaudata (assembly GCF_048593235.1). Lineage (NCBI taxonomy): Eukaryota > Metazoa > Chordata > Mammalia > Dasyuromorphia > Dasyuridae > Sminthopsis > Sminthopsis crassicaudata. The sequence continues at coordinate 86,636,696 of NC_133619.1, read as the reverse complement.
TCACAAGGGCCCTTTAAAAGAGGGGACATTGCTATGCTTCAGGGCTGAAGAGCATTCAATAGGCAGAAAATATCTATTTTTCTGTCTTTCTTTAAAGGGGTAGAAATGCATCACTTTCCTAAGATAGCCAGAAGTCTTTGTACCTTTCCCTCTGGAACCATCAGGATTTTGTTGGGGACTGGGGTTTGAAGGGAGCATAAAAGGAGAGGAAGGAAGAAAAAGTGCACTTAAATCAGTACACAGGGAACAATCAAGTCAAAAAGAGGTAAGACAACATCTGTTTCTAGCTGACATTCTGAGGCTAGTAATAGGAGTTGAAAAAGGGGGTCATTCAGCACCTTCTTGCTTTTCTCTTCCACTAAAAAAAAAAAAAAAAAAAAAAAATCTTGTTCTGTTTCTAGAAGAGGGAAATAATTTAGTTACTTTCAAATTTAAAGAATATTTTTCTATGGATTTCTATTTTGTCTTTCATAATCCTGCATCTGTTTATATTTACCACAAGTAGTACTTGGCCCCTCCTGAAAAGCAGTACATGGTGTCTGAATTCAAAATACCTATTCCAGAGAATCTCCTACACTTCTCTATAGTTTCTGGATGATCAAAGAGGAAAGCTCATTTTCATGATCTCCGTAATCAATCTAGAGAAACACAATTTTATCAACCACCCCCCTTTATAGTATTTGTGAACAAAGTAAAAAAAAAAAAATGTCCTTAACAATAAATTGCAGTAGCATTTTAAGTGTCCCATTATGGTGAAGTCATTTGGTATTCCCCATAATAACAGTGATAATAAAGAATTCATTTGGTATTCATGTGGATGTTACATCTAGTGCCATTGGTATTCAACTGTAATTTAGCATTAGTTAATGGGCACTTAAAATGCTACCCAAATAATTTATATCATAGCCCTATGTTGTTTCTCAAACTACACTGTAAAAAAAAATTGTGCTCCAAAATCATTAAATAAGTACACCTTACCTTCTAAAAGTTTTGATTTTGAAACGGGGAAAAATCATTTTGAGAACCGTAATATTAACATGCTGTGCTAGGAATGGAGAAGCATCTGGATGAATTTTTTTTTCTTGTTAAGATAAAAGAAAGAAACAAAGACGAACAGTGTACTTACTTTTTTTTTTTTTTTTTTAAGTACAGGCTCATAGCGTACACTACTATATGGCTGAATTAAACATGGAAACTGGAAAACCAATGACCAGAAGCACACAGTGCTGCTTCCCAGGTGATAGAAGTGGAGTCTCAGAGCTATTGCTTCATTCTCCAGGTGTTTAAAATGCTCACACAAGCATTAGGTGCTAGTGTAAAGGGTGAACGAGGGGTTATTCTTTTAGCCTGATCAGTCCCTTTGGATTTCTCCCAGAGAGATGTGCGACTAATAAATAAAAAGATATAGATGGAAAGAAGTACTCACCAACTTTGGGCTCTGAGAAAACCACAAACCCCATCACTAGAGATAGCACTTAAAATGACTAAAAACCCCAAACAAAAAAATCTCCACATACAAAAAAGATGCAAATATGAAAACTTATATCTTAATTTCAAATACTTTGGTGAACAGAGGTTCTTGCTTGATTTCCAAATTAGTTACTAGCAGAAAGATCAAAAGTTATAATATTAATTCTCTTTCATAGAAGAAAATCACTCTGTTCTCCAAGTGTTAATTCAGCCGCTTTTCTGGATATGGAACAAATCTTTGCTGGCTTTGGAGCAAATAATGAGATTGCACAGTGATGAGTGGATTGCCTTGCCCGCTGGAACTAGCAAGAGGGAGATGCAGGTCACAGCCTAACTGCAGCCACACTATTCTGGGCCAATCCAGCTGTGTGATGGTGGTTAAAACATAATAATAAAATCACCAACCTCAGAATGCTTTCGCCAAATGTCTATGTTCTTGCGCTGAGCTTTCGAGAAATGGTCCCAAGCTTTTTGTCTGGCAGAAGCGTTGAAAACGGCCACAATCTGCTCAACTTTGGTGAACAAGGAAGTCAAACAAGACAAGTAATTTATGTTGTGATCACTATAGTGAAGCAAAGCAAAGACACTAGGAGTCTATGGATGATGTCCTTATTGAGACATCATCAATAGCCATCCAATCACATGCCTTTTGTACTTACATTTTATCAATGTTGGGGATGTCTCCCTTCAAGTCTGTCTCCATAACTTTAAGTCTACACCAATTTTTAATGTGACCCAAATACCTCAGGGCATCTCTTTCTAAACACTGTTAGCTATCTTTTAAGAAGCGAACGCCTCATCTATCCATTCATCTGTCTTCCCAACAAGACTCATAATGTCTGGGGTGGGAGATGGAAGCTGGAAAATGGAGAAGAGCTGCTGAATGAGAAGGCAAACATTTTTTAATTCCCCGGTGCCGGGGCCTCAGTGGCCAAAGGGCCGTAGCTTTGGAGGGTTTCGTTTGGCCGATGAGTTTTTAAGCTCCTCTTCTCTCATTCGCAGCTTCCATTTTTACTTCCCAGTTCTCTACTGATGCCCCATTGAAGTGCGCCCCAATGCTCCCCACCCACAGATCCTATTAAAAAATTAGAGCCAATACCTCTTCTTCAAGGCAAGAAAGTTCCCCAGCTGGCTCACCCAAGTCATTGCATCAGCATGCAGGTTTCATTTACATACCTTCTGGGCCCTCCATAGTTCATCAGGGCATATACCATTGGCAATTTTTCCATTATCCCTTTCATAAAGCTCCCCTCCCTCTGGCTCCCCAACCACTTTCATTTCTAACTTTGTCTCCTTGACTTCATTTAGCACCTATGTGGCTTCCAGGCATGGTGCTCCTGGAAAGATAAATATCCTGTGTGTGTTAACTACACTATCCAAAAAAAAGACTAAGCCATTAGTGTTACGTGCTAGGGATTCGGGCCAGCCAAATGCACGTTTTAAAAACCATTGGCTTTATCAGCAAAGAGAAACTGAAGGGTTTTGTTTTGTTTTGTTTTAAGAATTAAAGGGACACAAAATGAACCATTTGAATTAAAAATTAAGGGGATTCTTGTGGTCCTTGAATTGAGGTGCACATCTGAACTTTTTAAATGATTAATTGTGAAGACATCTTTCTAGTGAAGCTAAAACCTGCCATAAATCTTTATTAGGTAATTTCAAAGGCTCTATTCAAAAAATTAAGTAAAAGTATACATCTGTAAAAAAGACAAGATATTAACAAGTTTTCTGACATTCTAGCAAAATGTCATGTGCCAAGAATGCCTTTAAATGATACAATAATCCCCAAAGTAGGGGATTATTATTTCACAACAAAGTTCCATAAATTAGAAAAAGAGACAGACAGGGCAAGACAGCATATCAAAGTATTCAAATAAACATTAGGTAGAATGGGATGGAAAATGGGGGAGAGGATACCTTCTTTCATACAACACAGTTCCTTCATCCAACTAATATTTCAGAATACTGGGATTATTCTCATAGGAGCTTTTATATTTACTGTTGTTTTTTTTTTGCCTCTATGCAAAAGAATCTCAACTTCCAATCTTCTCATTTATCAAATCTTATCATCATGTTAAGGATGCATTTATTTAATTCAATTTTAATGGGACAATTTGTCATCAGTTCAGGTCTGTGTTTCCCTCAGGACCCCTGCGATGCTAGATATGGCCTTATCTTTGCCTTCTCCCTCTCACTACACCTGGCTTCAGGTATAGATGTCAGACCGTCACAGCAGACTGCTTTAAGTGCATTCTGCTATGATCTATGAAAGCTATTCTCACCTGAAAGGAAAAAGAATTTTACCGACAGGTGGGGAGGGAAATGCCTTGTGGAAGGTAGAACTAGTATTTATATACAGTTTTGATTCTGTCCCGGGTCATTTGGGCTCTCTGAAACCTTCCTGGGTGGTATATTTTGGCCATGTGTAACACTGAAAATGCACAAGTAAAACCTGCATGTAAAAATTAACATACAAAATATACATGCTGCTAAGGAACACAGTATTTGGTATGTGAGTCGGTCAGTCAACAAATACCAGCTGTGTGCCAGGCACTGGAGATACAAAAAAGAGCAAATAACAACAACAACAACAACATCAAACAAACAAAACCAATTCATACCCTCAAGGAGCTCACAGCCTAAAGGTGTGGCGGAAAGAGTTCTAATTAGGAGAACTGAGTTTAAGTCTTGGTTAGGCTACTGGAAAAATCACCATGTGATTTATGGAAAACTATTTTATCTTGGTTTCATTTTGTCTCATTTTATAAAACCAGATGATCTAAACTACTCTCTAGGTCCAAAAATTCCATTCCATTCAAGAGACATTTATTTGGCACCTGCAGGATACACAAAGTTTAGATACGACAAAGTTTCGTGGAATTCTTAGCTTTGCTTTGCAGACAGATGTTAAATGTGATTTTAAAGAAGTGACTGGTCCTATGTTTTCAATAGCACAGATGTTTATAATTTAGGGAGGGATAAGTACATAGTGTAAAGGAATAACGTCCTGTCAACACAACCGTGCAAAGGGTCTAAAAAGCATAGACTCGGCACTGGTTGGTTGTGCCTTGAAGAAGCTGTATGACAGCCCAACTCCTCTGTGTGTTGTTGCATGCTGGCCGGCTTAGGAAGCAGACAGGATTAAGGCACTCTCTGGCCAAAAAACTCAAGAATATCTAGGGATACCCTTATCAAGCTGGCTTGAGTTTTCAAAAGATAAAGGTTATAGGATTTTTAAAAAGACACGTACAGTTAACCATCTCGGGTTCCCCCACCATTTTATGGAGGAGAGGGGTAACAGAAAGGGAAAGGAAGGAAGGGCAATGGAGTTCTGAGGTAAAGCTGCAGCTGCTTCTGAGAGCCCTGATGGTTGGTCAGTCCTACTATGGTTAGAGTACAAGGTATGGAGTCAAGAGGACCCCAGTTCAAATGTGACTTCAGATATTTACTGACTGTTGGCAAGACATGACCCTGTTTGCCTCAGTTTACTCATTTGTAAAATGAGCTGGGAAGAAAATGGCAAACCACTGCAGTATCTTTGCTAAGAAAACTTTATGGACAGTATAGGTACGGACTGCAGGACTGAATAACAACAACTTGCTGATAGAAGGTGTTTAATAAATACTGACTGAATGACTGATTTTACAGATGAGGAAACTGAGCCCAGAGAAAGTAAGTTAAGTTGTCGAGTTTTATGTCTGAGAAAGGTAGAACTTTTCCCTAAGCTTTCTATCTTTGTGTTAAGGTTAAATATCTTTGTATTTTCTTTTCTAATAATACAGAGATGGATGTAATTAGCTAACCAAATGGATAAACTCAAGCTGTCCAAATTATTAAGTCCTTTCACAAAAATGTCATATTCTTCTCATGGAGTTCTGTGGAATGAGGGTGGGGCTCTGGCTGATAACAATGGCCTTTGATTTGGGGCTCATAAACAGTTGTTCCCAGATGTTTAAGCTTTGCTTGAAATGCCTGCATAATACAAATTTAACTGCTCAGAGAAGTTAAACAGATCCACTATGAATGACTGGATTCTATAACTGGAAAAAATTACTGCTAAAATTCAAGAATTTTTTCTGCATGACAAAATGCTCTCTGTAGAATCTTTTAGATGAGTAATTTAATTGTAATTTCAAGAGCAAAGCAAACTTGGTAGATACTCATGTTCCAATAGACTTTCAAATGTGATAACATCCCAAAGTGTCAGGCTTGACCATACATAATACATCTACCACTATCAATGGGCTGGGAAAAGGTGGAGAATTCTATTCACTCCATTGACAATTCCTCACAGTCTATCCTCAGGAGAGAATACTGTAGATTCAGTGCTTGAAGTGGGTGAAATAAAGGTCAGAATGTAAATTTATATGTAGATGCATACACACATTTACACAGATATAAAATATATGTATATCTATACCTATATTTCAAAATATCTTTTGGTTCAATGAATAGATCATTAGACCTGCAGTCACAAAGACTTGAATTAAAATCTAGTTATAGGACTCTGGGCAAGTCATTTAATATCAGTTTTAGTTAGTTTCCTCAACTATTCTCTAATGTGAGGATCTAGTGATGGAATATCTGTAAAGGGCTTAGCATAGTGTTTGGCACATTACAGGAGTTATATAAGTGTTATAATTTTGTTATTATTGTAATTCTAATCTTAATGGCTATCATAATAAACTATTAATAATAACAAACTATAAATAATGAACTATTATAGCCAGTAAGTAGCCCCTTCCCACCTTAGTAGATAGTTTCATAAATCATTATAATGAAAAGACTTCATCACCTGTGAGGTAAGCAGAACACGGCACACATCTAGTCTATCACTGGGCATGTATTGAAAACATTTCCCCTTTTGATGGGATCTCTTATAGCTGAGATTCCACTGGCATTGTCTTTAAGAACCTACGGTCACCTCTATTCCATCATGAAGCACCAGAGGTCAAACTTTAATGGATGTCATGCATCCATCCATCCATCATCTGATCATAAATCTGGGGTAAGAAAGGATCTCAGAAGCTATCTGGACCAATTTCTTCATTTTACATGAGGGAACTCATGCAAATTGTGGGAGATTAAATGATTTATCTGAGGTCACATGTAAAGGGCTGAAACTCTTGAGTCAAAGCATTGAGGTCGGACAATCGAGCACTTGAGGCTAATTACCGATTGGACAATACTCTATAAGAATATGCTTGGGAAATGGCCCTTCCCACGATCCTGTGCTGGCCCAATCGTTTGGTGTACACAGAGAATTGTGGGAGGGACTAGGGGGTGCAGGGAGACTAGCCAGGGTCACTTCTGCGAGAGACTTGGAGGTGAGGGCGCAAAGATCTTACACGGCCACTCTCTTCACTTCTACTGCTAAAGACCAAGAATAAAGACTTCTGTTTATCCTGACTCCCGTTGATTCTAAGGTATCCAGGGTGCTAAAGTGGTCACCACAGTTACACAGGCAGTAAGCATCACAGATATTGGGAATCAGATTCTCTGACTCCGAAATTAGCATTCTTTCCACTGTACATACATACACACACACACATAATACATCAATATAGTTATACAATTCATATAAGTATATATACTTATGTATTTATACATACATATGTATGATACAAAATGGTACATGTGGAATATATTACATATATTCATATCATACACACTATATATATTTATATATATGTAAAATATGAATGAGAAGCAACAAAGTAACAAGAAATGGAAAAATAGAAGGAAAACTCAATCACTTAAAGACATGCTTCTAATAGCCTAAATCATTATAAGTAAAAAAAAATTACTAGACAAATATATATTTTCTCATGAATTATATAAAGCCATAGCGAGTTAGTTGAGTTATAATACGATGTTAGCAAATCCTTATTCCTTGTTCAGATGGAGAAATTGAGGTACACAGGGATAAGTGACTCGCCTAGGATTACATAGCTAGTAAGTGTCTGAGGCAGAATTTGAACTTAGGTTCTATCCATGGTGTCACTTAGCTGTCCATGGCTGCCCAGCAGATGGGATTTTAGTTGGGACTTGGAAAAAAAATCAAGGAAACTAGCAGGCAGGAAAGTGTTCCAAATGTGGGGAACTGCCAGAGAAAATGCCTAGAGCTGAAAGATGAATGTCTTCTTCATGGAATGCAGGTATCGGGGGTGGTCCTGGAAGAGTGGAATTTGGAGCTGCAGGTATAGTTGCAAGACAAATAGGATAAACTTTACCAAAAAAAACCCAAAAAAAAACAACTCAACAACCCTCCAGCAACTCATATTACCTAAGCCCTCACTCGTCCTCTTTTCTTTTATGTCCCCCCAGTACCTTCCAGGCCCCTGCATTAGCTAAATATCTTAATCCATTCAGTGGATAATATCCTTAATCCATTCAGCCCTCCAAATATGGGGAGAACTGGATTAAATCTTTACAAGCAGGAGGCCTGTCTTAAACAAAGTACCTTCATTTTTGTTTTTAATACCATCAGTGCTTAGAATAGAGATTCAACTCTGCAGGGTTCAGAAGGGATTTTTCTTGGAGAGATAAAAATTTCCAAATTCCCTAGGAAGAGCTCTTAAGAGCTTGTCAGACACAAGAAACAAATGAACTAAATTAGAATCCACCTGAGGTTTTCTAGTGTTTGTTGTGATTGTAATTTTTTGGGGGGGGAGGGAAATTTGGATTTGTTTTGAAGCCAATTAGTGGAGAGATGGAGAGAGGACAACTGACTGGCAATAGGAGCAGAGGAATTTAGATGGAGTGATGGGAGGGATACAAAAAGTCCCCTGTGAAATAATTAAAATGAAAAGAAAGGAATAAGCGGATCTGCTCTCAGAGGATGGGGGAAGTGTGTGAAAGTCAAGAGGAGGGGTCTAAATCGTTTGACATGGCGTTCCAGGGAGCCTCTGCAAAGGGAGTCTCAGACAAAACTTATGAGCAGGTCTGAGAGCAGGGGAGCCTGCCAATCAGTCTGGCACCGAGCCCAGTAAACAAGGAATTAAAGGAGTCCAACCTTGGCATTATGAAGGGACAGATAAGAATTTCAAGGTCAGCTTGGGAGGGAGAGGGGCACACTGTGACATTATCTTCAGAGGGTTAAAAGGGGAGTCTTGTGACATTTGTATCGATTACAGCCTCGATACATCCGAGGCCCAAACATGGCCCGGCATCAGATAGACTTTTAAAGTTGTTGGTGTGTTTTATATTACAATGCAGGCACAAGGAGGCTGGTCATTTGGTCCCCTGCGGGGGCTGGAAGGGGAGAGGAGGAAGAACGAATATCAAGGCCAGCGCCCTAACACCGGCCCTTCTCGGCTTTTAAGGGCGTGTAGGCTCGGTGCTAGCCCAGAATGGAAAATGTGAGAGGGACGCTGCCTAAGAAACCCCACACAGCTCCTGCCAAAGCTCATCCTGATAGCAGCTTTCCTGAGAGTTGTCTTCCCATACAGGTACAAGCATGTGAGTGTGTGCATGTACACCACACCTGTACAGGCACGTGCACAACATGCACACTGTGTTCATGTTGCACCATGCATACACAGTGGTGCATATATTAATGTTGCAGGCACATGAACACATATGTAACACTATAAATGTATGTGCACACACGCAAATGGTATTTATGTGTGCATTGTACACACATGCATTCACACACAAGTGTGTGCATATTAATGATGCAGGCATACATGAACACATGTATGCAATGTGTACATGCATACAACATATGTACCTTATGTATGCATGCACGTACACACAACTAAATGGGTGCATATTAATGCTTGTATGCACATGAACACACATGTGCAACAATGTATGTGTGCATTGTGTATGCATGCATATACACACAACTAAGGGTGTGCATATTAATGCTTGTATGCACATGGACACACATGTGCAACAATGTATGTGTGCATGGGCAGACAGTATTCATGTATGCATGTACATGCATACAACTAAGTGTATATTAATACTTGCATGCACATATGAATGCACAATGTAACAATGTGTACATGCATGTGTACACAATGCAGTCTTAATATATGCATATGTACACATAAACATATGAATGTACAGACATGAACATAACCTAAAAATCTTAGTGCAGCTCCTTACATAAATGAATTTTGCCTTCCAGATCTCTATCTCCTTTCTCTCTCTGTCCTTTACTCCCTTCTTGTCCCCTCAAATAAAAAATGTCCAGGTTATTGTTCTGGGCACCAGGAGTAAAAAAAATGAAACTATGTCAAGGAATTTTAAAATTAATAGAAGTGACACAAATAAGTGAGATAAAAGGGATAATGTGATTAGTGCAAGTAATGAAGGGCATAGACGTCACATCCCAAGAGTCTCAGTGACTATTTTAGGACAGTGTTGTTCCAACAGATTTTCCACTGGAAGTCTGCTGATGACCCTTAGGGGGTTAATACAGAGCTTTGCTACTGACTGTGTGATTTTGAGGGAAGTGACCCCTTCTCCTTTTCTTTCTTTCTAAAATGAAACAGGATAAGTGATGGGGTTGAAGGAGAGGAGACCAGACTTTTTCACCATCCCTTCTAGGTTAACTGTTCTATGATTAACATCTTCCTATGTTGCTCTAGTACCTTCAAATCTAGAAATCTTGAAACACTCGGTCTCATTGTTGGTCATCCTTTTTTCAAAATGTTATTCTCCCATTTAAGTTCTCATTCATCTGTAGTACTAACTTCAAAGGGCTATAATGTGAGATCAAGGGACCATCACATTGAGAAGGGTTCTTAATGCATTAGGTTTGTAGGTCCTGGGATTTACCAACTCAAAATGTGCCTTCAGTAAACTCCTGTATACCTCAGTTTCCTCAACTGGGAAATGGGGGCTATAATAGATCACAAAGCTGTTGTGAGGATTAAATGATTTATCTACAAAACACAATGTCTTACCAAATATCTACCAAAGTAGATATTTACAAATACTTATTCCCCTTTCTACTTTTCTTTTCATTTAATAGATGAGGCCCAAAGAGCTTCAAGATCACATTCTACTATACCACATTGCCTCTTTGTGACACTATCTGTATGGCACTTTGCAAACTTTTTGATGTTTCTGTTCAGTCTTTTCAATCACATCTGACAATTTGTGATCCCATTTAGAGTTTGTTGGCTAAGACTCAAGTGGTATGCCATTTTCTTCTCTGGCTCATTTTGCAAATGAGAAAACTGAGGCAAGCAGCATTAAGGTACTGGTCCACAGTCATGTAAATAGTAACTGTCTGAGGCGAAATTTGAACTCAGATCTTCCTGTCTACAAGGCTGATGCTCTATGCACTGTATCACCGAATTGTCCACTTAGCAAACTTTAAAAGTCCTACAAAACTCTTAGTTATCATCGTTATTACTATTGTTATCATTCTAGTTTACAATCATCTTCTTTTCAATACTTCATATAATTAAACAACTATGAGGGTGACAGTTTTCAGTGTCCAAAACCAAATATTTCTTACTTGAATTGCTCTGTTTCACTGGACCTCTCTTCTGGTAAATCTTAAAATTCAGTAGGCTAGTGAATAGGTAAGTTTCTCCTCTTGGTTTCTCTATCCCTTGTACTTGAACAATGGTTTAAAAATGCTAATACTGAGTGTCATAACTTCACTGAAAATATGCAGTCAGAGGCAGGGCCTTAAATATCTACATCAAATAAAGCTGTATGTCCTCCATGGACAGGCAAACTCTCAGTATCCAATCTTGAGTACTTACCAAGAGCAATGTAAATGTCTGTCTTCCTATCACTCTCTAGAAGGGTTTCTTTCTTTGTTTTGTTTGAAGAATTACTTTAACCAGATATTATTGCTCTGGGAACAAAATAGCATCTTTGGGGGCAAGGGTGGTAGTAATGGGGGGAAGTCTCCAACATTTGAAATAATCAACAAATACCAGTCATGGAGGATACTTTTGTGGAGAAAGAAAGACCTGTAGAGCTGCTATAACAGTTATATGGTGACTTTCCTCTGTGGATGAGCTATATAGATGATAGCCACAAATGTCGAAAAAACATTTTAACACTTCATAAAATTCTCTTTGGACAGCAAAGCAGAGGAGCCAAATTTCCCTTGGTGGGAATAAAAAATGTTTATCCGCAATGTTCGTAAGAGATAACTGATTTCAAGGAGTGTTCCACATTCAGAAGAAATGTGGAAGAAGCCACAAATCTGGCTGAAGGGGATAACAGCATACCCATGGATATCTGAAACACTTCACATTTCACTCTCTTGATTTTCACATCCCTGGACCCTTTTATGGGCTAACTTCAAAAAGCAAGGTGAGGCAGCTCATGGAGAAAATGATCAAGGAATATCACTACTCTTCACTGGCAATAATTTTGGCCCCGAATCTTTCTCAACTGCATGTTGCCAAACTGGAATCCTCAGAGTTGAAATGTGACTAACTTTCAATGCCTTATTTTAAACAGACTTGAGAATCAAGTAGTTTGCTAAATACACTAATCTCACTGAAGTGATATTATAGTCTGAACTCTGGTAAATACAGGCAAAACCCAAATTCTACTGTATTATAATCAACTATAATATGTAAAAGCTAAAAAGAAAAGTCATCTTCCAGCACCCTAATTTTACAAATATTTTGTGCCAAAAATAGACCTGAGATTAATGGTGGTAACCAATTGTCAGAAATGAGTATCTGGGAAAAAATTTGCTCTGAGATTTAAAAAAAAAATCTTTGTGGTAGAAAAAAATCTCCAGCATTTGAACCTAGTCATGAAATCATAAAGGATATTTTTGTGGAGAAAGAAGGACTCTGCAGAGTTCCTGCGAGAGTTATATGGGAAAATAATCACTAAAATTCATCATGATGACTATGAATTAAGGGTCTTCTTACAGACCATTTTATGACTGTGATATAATACTCCCAAATAATCAAAATATGCCAATAAATATGTAATCTCAGTGAATGGGGACCTTCTTCCAATGATCCAATTTCCAACTATCCTTATCTGTGATTCTTATCCATGACCTGGCATGAGTTTGATGTCCAGGACTTGTCAAAAATTCTCATTGTATGACATATCTTTTTTTCAGGTATGTATTTCTTTGATGACATCCTGTATACTATTACTCCTCTCTGTGTTCTTATCTATAATATGTTGCAGTTAATCACATCTAGCTACCATGTGTCTTTTGATCACCCTTTAGATCTTAAAAGTCTCAGTCTTAGGTACTCACTATCTAGAGCAAACTCTGCCTTAACCTGGACTGTGTTCGGTCTTCTCCATGATTATGGGAAAGATCTTCACTGAGTATACATCTTCCCATTTTCTGTAGTGCTAAATGATAATGACCCAAGAAAATGGTTAAAAAAGTTATCTCTGTTGCTAATTTTTTCAAGAAATCTATCTATTCTATTTATACTTGGTAATCATGCAGTTAATCATCCAATTGCTTTTCCCATCTTTGTTTTTTTCCACTGTCATTTCTATTTCCTCTTAAGCACATATTGTGATGGTTGTGTTACAGCTTAAACTGTCCTTACTGGTGAGAAGAGTTAATTATAACTCATCTTTGCAGATCTTTTCCATCATTTATGTTTGCTGACTTTCTTCCAGTTTCATCCTTAAATATCCTGAGAATGACTTTGCTTAGTGGTATCTCTCACTATGCTTTCTTTAAATTGGTTTCTCCGTCCAATCTCTGTCACTATAACAGGAAATGTTTCTTTTAATAATCTTCCAAACCTATTCCTTGTAAGATTTTATAAATTAGTTTACATTCTAAAATGGTGTTGTGCTTGGTTACTACAGTTGTCCACCACTGAAGTAACTCATATTTGCTATCTGAAGTGTTTTTTCAATCACCCGGTACCACTTCACCTCACTTATCAAATTGGCTAATATTAAAAAAAAAGAAAAAGAAATGATGAATGAGATGTGGGAAAACTGGGACACTAATATACTGCTGGTGGAGTTGTTACAACCATCATGAAAAATAATTTAGAATTATGCCCAAGTGCTATAAAACTGCATACCCTTTGATTCAGCAATACCACTAAGTCATATCCCAAAGACATCCAAAAAAAGAGGGCTGGGTAGAGGAGGAGGACATATACGTACAAAAATATCTTTGTGTACTGTCTAAGTACTGATGGGGTTCCCATCAATTGGGGAATGACTAAACAAACTGTGGTCTATGTTTATGATGGAATGTTATTCTGCTACAAGAAATAACAAGCAAGTATTTTAGAAAAACCTGGAAAGACTTACATGAACTGATGCAAAGTAAAGTGAACAAAATCAGGGGAACATTATGCACAGTATATCAACAATATTGTTGGGGCAGCTAGGTGGTGCAGTGGATAGAGCACCAGCCCTGAAGTCAGGAGGTCTTGAGTTAAAAATCTGGCTTCAGACACTTAACACTTCCTAGCTGTGTGACCCTGGGCAAGTTACTTAACCCTAAATGCCTCAGCAAAAAACAAAAACAAAACAAAAAAAAGCAATATTGTTAAGTGAAGAACTATGAATGACTTAGCTATTCTCATCACTATAATGACCCAAGAAAACTCCAAAGTACTAATGATAAGGCATACTACTCTCTTCCAGAGAAAGGACTGAATTTGAATTATTTGAATACAGAATGAAGCATGCTTTTTTAAACTTTCTTTCATTCTTTTTCTTTGATTCTCATTTTTTATACAAAATGACTTATACAGAAATGTTTTACATGCTTGCACTTATTTAACATATCTGATTCTTTACTGTCTCAGGAAGAAGGGAGGACAAGAAAGAAAGACAAGAATTTGAAACTTAATTTTTAAACATTTTTTAAAAGTTTTAACATGTGATCAGGGGGAAAATGAAATATATTTTAAAAACTAAGGTAGTTTTTACTTTCTTTTGATCTCATAACAATAGATGTATGCAACTCAAATTTCATATGAAATTTATGATGATCATTTTTGATGTCCTGCCTTACATGAATCTCAGTGTCAAAAACTTATTTAATTAACTTAGCTTGAAGTATTTAATTGCACAACATGTCCTTCTAGCTATATATCAATTTTGTTTCCTTGTTCTTACAAGTCAGTGATCTATCTGTACATAAACAGACGATTCAGAAATTACTCTATCAGTAGCAAGTCATTAATTGCTTATAAAACTTAATCAGTTTCTTTTTTCTTTCTTTCTTTCTTTCTTTCTTTCTTTCTTTCTTTCTTTCTTTCTTTCTTTCTTTCTTTCTTTCTTTCTTTCTTTCTTTCTTTCTTTCTTTCTTTCTTTCTTTCTTTCTTTCTTTCTTTCTTTCTTTCTTTCTTTCTTTTTTTTGATATTGTTGGTGTTCACCATATAAAACACCTTTTCATTCATTTCTCCAAGAGAGTACTCATGATGTATAGTAACCAGACTTCAAATCTCTGGTCTCTCTTATTTATTTATTTATTTTTGCTGAGGCAATTGGGGTTAAGTGACTTGCCCAGGGTCACACAGCCAGGAAGTGTTAAATGTCTGAGGTCACATTTGAACCCAGGTCCTCCTGACTTCAGGACTGGTGCTCTATCCAATGCGCCATCTAGATGCCCCTGGTCTCTCCTTATTTTGTATTTCTGAATCATATTTTCCAAAGTATTTTTATCATTTTAACCTATTTCCACTTCTGCATTGAAGCTACTAAGTATTAATTAATACATTCACTTAATTTGGAAGATTTTATAGGATTTATCCTCTTCTACAACAGATACAAATGCATAAAATGTAAAATTATTTATTTGGTGCATCAGAAAGCATGATGGACTTGAAGGTACTGGACACTGGTTAACATCTTACTTTTGCTATTTGACATCCATGTAATCAAGGGAAATGGCACTTAATCTTTTTGCTTCTTGGTTTTTTTCATCTATGAGGAATTTTAGGCAACTTTAAAGATTCCTTTTAGCTCTAAATTTATAATTTGATTTTCATAGTGGTGTTTTTGCAAATATTTATCATAACCACTAAATGATAAGATGACAAAATATCTCATGAAAATACTATTTCTTACTGATCTTAGGTAAATGATAAAATCAACTCTACCAAGTCCTTTATTTGCCTCTTAGTGGAGAACTCATGAGGTGTCCTTCCTTTCAGTTATTTCCTTCTCTCTTCTGTTTCTGTTTATAATGAAGATGTAAAAATTGATATGATTCAATTTTTTTTTCAATAACAATTATTCACCGGCCATTGGACTAAAATTAAGCTGATGTTTATACATGGTAAAAAAAATCTGTGAATTTTAGTTCCTTTGGTACTTTTTGGTATAATCTGACACCATCATAGCAGAAAAAAGAAAGGTCCACAGTTGGACTCAACCGGACTCGGGTCCATTTTTCACAGTAGTAGAGTGGCATAAAATTCAGGATTATATCCATGTCATGATGAATATACAGTGATAATTATTATTGCAACAACAAAACTTATTACTATAGCACTGTAAAGTATACAAAGTACTTGTTTTTCTTGTTAGGTAAGTAATCTAAGTATCGTTCTCTGAATTTTACACATGAGTAAATGAAAGCTCTGAGAAGACGAATAATTTGTCCATGACTGGACAGCTAGTAAATATCTGGGATCAGATTAAAACCCAAGTTTTCTTGGCTTTATGTCCAGGACCAGCCAATGGTAAGGGTGAATCTCTCCAATTCCTGGGATGCAAGGAGCGTTCCTCACTCTTCTTACTAATATTAGATGATGTTTAAGACACCACCAAAGTCTCAGAAAGAAAAGGACAAATGACATGCTTAACAAATCTGGAGGTGATATGCAGTTGGGAGGGATAACTAACATACTGGATGACATCATAAGGATTTAAAAAACAACATAACAGATCATTCCTTGCAAGATAAGATATAATAGGAAGTCTATACTTAGGCTCAAAAAAATAGGCTTCACAAGTTCAAAATAGGTAAGGCATAATTAGATCATAGGTTATAAAAAAAACCAGAATTTTTATTTGACTGATAGCTCAACGTGGGTCACTCATGTGATATAATATTGATAAATATTAACGGGAAAAATATCTTGACAAACAAGAACAGTATGCCAAATTTTTTCATCTATTTAGTTGCTAATTTATTCATTCACCTAAAGTAGCATGTTCCATTCTGACTGCAACATTCTAGAAAGGACTCTGACAAGAGGGAGAAAATCTAAAGGAAGATCCTCTAGGAAAGTTGGAGTACTAGACACCATGGTGCTTGGTGATAACATTATAGAACTGGGGACAGTTAACTTGTAGAAGAGTTAATTCAAGGTGATGACTTTAGTTATTTTGAATTATATGTAACTTCCATGCAGAAGAATATTTACATTTCTTCTGGCTGGTCCCAAAGAGAACCATACAGTGCACAGAAGCAGCAAAGGGACAAATATTTGCCAATTACAAGGGGGAAAATTCCTAATTATTAGTAATTGTTTGTTGAATACAACTATATTGTGTTTATAGAGCATGAACATAGTACATATTCTTAAACCAACATTCTTCTAAAATTCATTCTTCTCCTTTTCTATAAGCTTTTCAGTTCCTCAGCTCCCTTGACCCTCTTTTTTCATACCATGAAACATGTTGGGAAAGAACCAGAGTGGGAATATCATGGATTGTTTAAATTTTCATAGGTCTCTGAATGCTGTAACAAGATGTGCACATTAATAATTCAATGTAGTAGCACATGCTTCCAGAACTTTAGAAACAACTTCTATCTGAGCTATGAAATGACAGGCTATACTCAAAACAAAACTGAGATTTGGAATACCTGTGGGGGATTCCTGGAAAGTATATTTATATATAAAGCAGATAATACTACAACATGAAAGTCTTTGAGATGTAAAACATGATGTGTTTTCTGCCATGAAACTGACAACCCCATATCATAAAATGACATAATGATGAGATAATTCATCTGTGTTGAAGAGTCCACTATACCTGTATTTATTTCCACCAAAAAAAAAAAAAAAAAAGTTAGCTGGCCAGTTGGAAAAGAAAAGGAAGACGTGCATTTTCTCTAATTGCCAGCATTGCATTCTGTTTTATCAGTTTTTTATGCATCTGTAACCAGAAGTGAAGGATTATCTAAGAATGAAGAGCAGTCATCACTACCTAAGTCCCTGATTTGTTTAGCACTGGACGAGAAGAAAGTATTAAGTTGATTCAAATCAGCAAATATTGATGAAGTACCAATTATGTGTAAGTCCCTGGGCCAGGTGCTGCCAGTGCAGAAATGAAGCATGAGGTCTCTCAAGGTGGCATTTCATCTAAATGTGGAAGAGGAAGCAATGAACTGGTGTCAAGAACAAATTCTGCCTCAGACACTCACCAGAAAGTTTGATCCTAGGCAAGTTTGAACTAAACTCTCTCAATCTCAGTTTTCTAATTTGTAAAGTGAAGACAATAGCATGTAGCTGGTAGAATCAGATCTCATGCACAGATGTGTTTGTGTGTACATGTGTGTTTATATGGGCACATGCATGAATACATTGTGCACATACATGTACACTGCATATACGCACATGACATATACATGTACAGATGTGTGCATGCATATCAATGCAATACTTGTGTGTACAATATATGTGCACGGATGTGTATATACATCATTTGTACATGTATGCATGCATATTTATATTATACATTTATTATATATTATATTATATATTTTTATACATGCTTACATGAATATTTGTACACAGATTTATACACACTCAAATTTGCATTGCAAACCTTTAAGTGATATATATATATATATATATCATTATTATTGTTGACAAAAAGATATATTAAGGATAATAAAACTCATGACTAAAAAGCTACTATATAAGTTGGGATACAATATGTACAAAAGTGAAATAAAAAGGGCTATAAGAAATTCATAGACATTTGGGTTCCAGGCAAGCTTCATGCAGGGAATGATATCTGATCTGAGTATTGAAGGAATGAGTATATTTTAGCAGGCAGAGAGAGTGTGCGATGGGTATGATAGAATGGAAGAGAGCAATGCATTCAGAGCCAGAGGATGCATATTTAAATTCTGAGTATTTCCATACCTACAAAATGCAATTGGACTAGTGATGGCTCCCAGGGTCCTTTCCAATCTTACTTTTTATGACAAATGACCATTCTGGACTTGTAGGATGGTATGAACAAGTGCACATATTTGGAAGGAGGAGGGATGAAAATGGGAGTCACTGTTTGGCTTGGACATTGAGTTTGATACCAAGGGCTGAATCTTTGCCAATTTTAATCTGAAAGTTCACATTGTGTAGAAGGCCTTAAATGATGTGTAATTTATTTGTTAAGCAATACTTATTTGATTAAAAAAAAGTATTACCTTAGAGTAGAGGACCAGAGTTCTAAAAAGAAACTGGTACCTTTGAAAATTGTTTGAAGAAGTGCTTCCCATTGTGTCTGACTCTTTTGGAGAAAAAAGTTACAGTGACTTAAATTAACGGTGGTAATGTCTCACCTTGTAGCTAATCTATCTGCACAAAACATTCATGTAGGTGGGAAATGAGGCAGTGCAGAGAGGTCAAACAGATTATCTCTGCAGTAGACAGCCTGGGTTCTAACTCCCTGGCTGACTTGGAACAAATTGTTTCATTACTTTATTCCCTTTCAAATGATGAGAAAGACTGACTGAGTAAGCCTCTGAGATCCAGCTCTAGATCAGTGATTAAACGACTTCTAATCGATTTTAAAAAATGCAGCAGGTCACATATAAATTGGGATTGCACATCAAGTTACAGATGCCCTTGTGCCTTTCCATAGGCAAATCCAGGGAAACATCAAGGGATAATATGTTTTCACATTGCAGTAGATACTATAAATCCAGATGACAGATAGATGTGCTGGATTTTGGAACTTTTCTGCCTTATTCAGAACTCTTCTTAGTGAACCCAAAACTCTTAATTATGAGTCTCAGATTCCTTGATGCAAAGTTCATGCTTCTGTTCTAGAATTGCCCTGAAACACTTCCCAGAGAGTTCTCAGCTCTCTCTCGCTTTATAGCCAGTAAGGATGTCTACAGAGAAGCACACTGATACTGCAAAATCAGGATATTTTATTGGGAAGCCACATTCAGGGAGGCATTCTAGAATGACTGGAATAATTCCAGTCACCTAGGAGACAGAGAGCCGAGATGCCTTCCTCATATAATTTTCATGTTTAACAATCCCAGGCTCATTCCCAAATGAAAAAGCCAAAATGTGATTCATGTGGCGTTTGCCAGGAATATTAATGTTAATGAGCAGGGATGTTACTGATGCTCAGTTGACTAACAAGAAGCTTTTTTGAAAATGTGGCAATTGGGTTCACCATGAAGGGCTGTCATTGTTCAGATAATGGGAATGCCATGGTAGCGGTTAATGTTGCTATCTGCTTGACTTTGTAATTCTGTACTTATCCTAAGTACCACTGGGCAGAGAACATTGGCTTTGCAGTAGGAAATTCTGGATTCAAATTCTGACTCTAACTTTATGACCTTGAGCATGTCTGTAGTATTTCTGGTTATTATTTTCTTTGTTTGTAAAATTATAAGAATGGAGTAGGGGGCCTTTGAGATAGGTTTTACTTCCATAATTCCAATAGCTATTTTTGTTTGGTTTTGTAAGGTAGTTGGGGTTAAGTGACTTGCCCAGGGTCACTCAGCCAGGAAATGTTAAGTGTCTGAGGCTGGATTTGAACTCAGGGCCTCCTGACTCCAGGGCTGGTGTTCTACCCACTGCGCCATCCAGTTGTCCCCCAGTAATTATTCTTAGGCCACTCCTTTCCTGTCCAGCTTCCTTGGGATGTCACTCCCAGTTCATATACCCAGTTGAGAATGTGGACACCATGAAATAAGCCACCAGTAACTACAGGAAGTGAAATCTGACTTTCCTTAAAAGAAATCTAGAATTAGAAATGATGAGGGTATCACACAATGTGCACACTCTCTATATAAATAGTGAAGCACATATGTTACTATTCATTTTGGATGAATGCCTGTGTTGAGTTCATCTTTACTTTTTAAATTCATTTATCAATGGTGGAGAGGAATGAGTCCGTCACAGAGAATAAACAAGAGTTGGTAAGTGGGACAAAAAGCCAAAAGCTTCCTGTAACTTTTAAGGTAAATTATCTATTTCAAAGTCACTTTGAGGGTGTCATGGCGCCCAGTTCCTGCTCAAGGCTGCTGGAATACCTGCCAACATGTTGGCTGTGCTGCCAAACTATATACTTCAGGTTGCATCTGAGCCTGCCACAGTCACTGCTGAATTAGCAAGTTGGGGAAAACTGTCCAGTGAGAATTCAGAATCAAGTTATAAGGCTAGAAAAGAATACCATGTAATTGTAGACAAGCAGGAAATTAACGGCTGTCATATCTGTCACAGCTGGGGACTGACCAATATCAATTTCCTGAATAATAATAATTTGGTACTTTTTAGTTATAAAATATTTTACATATATTATCTCTGATTTTCGCAATCATTCTATGGGACAAAAACTCGTAATAATAACAATAACTCACATTCATCTAATATTTTAAAGTTTACATAGCTTTTTTTGCATAGACTTTCACTTAAATCCTCACACCAATGCTGTGAGGTATGCTATTATCATGTCCATTTTACAGATGGAGAAACTGAGGTTCAGCTTTAATGAGGGGCTTAGAGGCACACAGCTGAAGTGGAATTTGAATGCAAATGTTCTTAATCTTATGTATAATATTTAGAGAGATACAGCTGGAAAAGATTTCAGAGATCATTTATTCCAAAACAAACAAACCCATAAACAGATGAAAAAGTTTATCAGGGAGAATTAAGTGAATAGCCTAAGATCATACAACTATGAAATACATGTGGCAGGCCTGGAACAGAGGTCCTTGAGACTACAGAGAGAGGGCCTTTCTATTATACTTCACTGTTTCTACTCGACCAGGTGGCCTCCTATAGTTGGCAGTTTCATGTTTGCAAAGTACAGTTATCACTGATGCTCTTCCAACCAAAAGCACACATTCATCACTGTAAGCTCTTTTGTTTTGACGTGCAGTTACTCATTTAATGGACATTGCCAGACAAAACCAAACTTCACTGATTCCTATTACTCACTGTCTGGCTTATCTTCAGCATTAGTAGCAAAGTTGAAATTCTACCTATTATAAGTTGAAAGTATACCAGGAAATACTTCTAGATATTGTAGCCAGGGTGGTTTAGGGAACTGTGTTCTGCTTCTGTGTCCTTATCCTTTTAAAGGAGCCAGACTCTCATTTTAATGCAAGGTACAAATTCCCTGTCTTAAGAGTATATCGTAACTCTCTCTTCTCTGTCTACATGCTAACCACATGGACTATTTAGCATCTCTCATTCCTTCCCCTTGCCTGTCTCCATGCATTTGTCCTTTACATGCTTATGTCTGAAATGGAAACCCTCCTCTCTCCATTTCCATCAAAAGAAATTTCTTTTGCTTCAAGGTCAAAGTCAAATACCCCTTCTCTGTGACAGTCAATCTGTGCAAATGGCAGTGATCTCTTTCTACTCATATTTCTCATTACATTATAACATGCCCTCATCATGTTCCATTAATTAGATAAATGTCTTGTTTTTTCAATTTGATTTTAAGCTCCTATAGGGCAGAGTCTGTGTCTTACTTCATCTTTGTATTCTCAGAGACAAATACTTTAAACATTTCTGCTGTTGAGTCATATTTTAGTTGCGTCAGTCTCGTTGGATTTTCTTGGCAAAGATACTGCAGGGGGTTGCCATTTTCTTTTCTTGCTTAGTTCATAGATGGGGAAACGGAAGCAAGCAGGGTCAAGTGACTTGCCCAGGGTCACAGAGCTGCTAAGTATCTGAAGCCAGATTTGAACTCAGGAAGAGGAATCTTCAGGATCTGCCTTGAATACAATAGGCATTTGATAAATGTTCTTTGAACTGAAGTGGATTATGCGACATGGCAAGACTTTAGATCAAAGGCGGAAGGAAAGGACCTTAAAAGTATTTTAATTCAGACTCATCATTTTATAGATGAAGAAATTGAGGCTCCAAGATCATAAGGTAATAGTGATAATGATCAATAATAATAAATTCACATTTAATAGCTTTTTGAACTTAGCAAACTGTTTTAAATATATTGTATCACTTGATCCTCAGAATAACCTTGTCAAACAAATGGTTTTATTACTCTCATTAAAATGAATGATAATAATAATAGCTAGTATTTATAGAGTACCTATGCTGTACTAAGCATTTTTAAATTATGATTTCTTTTGACCCTCACAACCATCCTGGGAGATAGATGCTACTATTATGCTGATTTTGCAAATCAGAAGACTGACACAAATAAAAGTTAAGTAACCTGACCAGGGTGATGCTGCTAATGTGTCTAAGATAGGATTTGAACTTGGGTCTCTAGCTTTATTTAGGTCTCTAACCACTATTAAAATGGAATTTGAAATGCAAACCTCTAATTCTATCATATTATGCTGTATCTCTATTCTCCTGTTGGACCATTGTGTTATACTCCAGTTACCTCCTGAAAGACAATATCTCTTTTCCCTTTCTGATTTTGGATAACATTACCAGTATTCTACATACCAGTGCCGGTAAGTCTGCCTCTATGTTAGCTAGTTGTCTAGTTAGAAAGAGTGACGATAAAGCTAAGAGATGAATCTGAACACAGACGACTGCAATCGTTCCATTCTATCCTGACGGATTTCAGATTCTTAATCCATATGGTCAGATGGCTCATCTTTATCTCATTCTGGACACCCAACATCTCTCAGGGACTATTTGTGAGTGCTTTCTCTCTGCTACAAAGTTTTCTTGTGTCCTAATATTAGTTAAGGAGCATCAGACTTCTGTTGAGGAAAACCCAAAACTCTTAAAACTTCCTTGGACTCTGCCTCAGGGAAGGGACCCCACCCCCAAGCACAAACTGTTTCCTCCTTATCTTAAAAACCCACTGAATTCTATTAAAATTCTAACCCTGGCTGGAACTCAAGCAGGAAGCCAACTTGGGACTCCACCCACAGGCCCCTTCAGATGGTCCAAAATCTCCCTATTATAAAAAGGGCTAAACTGGAGTCCTCTCTTTGCAGAAGTCCCAAACATGGCATCCTTACACCGGTCATGTCAAGGATTTCTGCCCCCTGGACCTGTGGTTCTGGTGCTTTTTATCTCTACCTTCAACTTTACTAACTAAACTTTACTTCTAAACTTCACAATAAACCTCTTTTAACAATCTAGGTTTTCAGGTCTGTAAATTCCTTTACAGAGGACTCTTGCCCCACTACTAAACCTGTATCCTTGTGCTGAATCCAAAGGGGTTGCAGGGGAGCTCTATTTGACTCCCTGTACCCCGGATCTGCCACTAGACCTCAATTAAACCTAATTTCATTTAGATACCCCTTATCTTGTTCTCATCACTTCCATGATCTCTATGGCAGTGATAACCTTCCTCTTCCAGCTTCCCAGAGAAACTTAGCATCTTTATCATATCTTTATCATATATTATTGAACATTACAGCCATCTGAATCAGTGTCTGATTGCCCCAGGGTAACTAGGTGGCTCAGTGGCTAGAATTCTGGGTCTGGAGCCAGGAAGACCTGAGAATACTGGAAATGTTATGCAAAATTAGGAAAGGACACAAGATATTGTCCTTTAGAAGATAAATAGCCTCAGACACTTACTAGCTCTATGATACTGGGTGACTCATTTAACCTGTTTGCCTCAGTTTCCTTATCTGTAAAATGAGATGCAGAAGAAAATGGCAAATCATTCTAGTATCTGCCAAGAAAATCCTCATATTGGGTCCCAAAGAGTTGGACATGTCTAAAATTACTGAACAACAACTTTTTGCCCTATTAGACCCTATGTGGATAGAAAATGTGTATCTCTTTTTTGCATCTCCTACAGAGATTGGCATAATAAATCAATAAGCACTTAGTAAATACCTATTTATGTTTTAGGTATAGTCAGTCAACATCAACCTTTTATCCACTATACTACACTTTCTATTGGTTCTATAATTTGGGGAAAAGATATAGCTTTTTAAGGAGTTAATACCTAAATCACACATCACCATCTTGTATGGTTTAGAATTTATAAGAGTATTGCTACAGCACCATTAAATGGCTTAACAATCAAGAGAACATCAGCAGCTGAGAAGCATTATAGCATTTTGACATTAACTACAAGCACAGTTAGTAATACTGCACTTTAAAAAATCATACACACACACACACACACACACACACACACACACACACTTTTTTTTTGAATAGAGCCTTAGATAATTACCCTGACAATTGTTTTGTGAGGAAGCCCCATTTATATTCCTTCATCAATTACATATCTGGATCACCAGGCAATTTGTTTTCCATTTTAAATGGGCAAAGGCAAAATAAAATAAAAAAAAATAGATCTAACTCTTTGTGGCCAATGTTATTCTTGAGCATCAAATTTCTGGACTTGACTGTACCAGCAGAGCATGAGGAGGAAAAGTGGCCCTACCTGCAACTTCTTTCCCAAGCATGGCCCAAGGACAATTTAGTCTGTATGTACTTTCTACTCTGTCAGCATTAGTGTGACCTACAAATCTATATTTAAACATGGATGTGTGCAGGTAATGTGCTGAATCAAGGCATGGGGTGTGTTTGGCCACTCTTGATACAGAGGCTAGATGCTGCACGACTGATGAAAGGCTACGGAAACTTTGCTCACCTTGAGAAACGAGTTCTTAGGGGATGGTCCATGTTCCACCAAGTTGCCATAGAGTATGAAGTAGGTTATGAAGTTTGCCATTGAATATGGAGTAGAATGGGAAGCTGTTATAGCTACTTACCCCCAAAAGAAACAACAATAATAGTAAAAACCAAAAAAACAAAAACAAAACAAAAAACCACACACCAACAAAGGAAAGCAAAACCAAAACAAAGGACATGGCCCCCAAAACAGCTACTTACATTGAGTGAGAATTCCAGTTAAGGCATCTTTAAAGTTCTCCTTTGCTTGCTCCATCTCTTGCTCGTGGTTGGCTTTTTCATTCATCAGGCGGCGGACATGACTATTGGCTGACTGGACCATGGAGTAGAACTGGTTGGCAGATCGCCGATTGACTTCCCCTCGTTCAATCCAGGTGAGCAGCACTGTAATGGCTTCAGAAAACTTGCTGTCATCTGGAAAGGGAAATCCCACAGAATATAGCTTAAACATATATTTTAAAAAAGGCATACACCCCCTACACATTTAAAAATTTAAAGCATTTTTTTCTTTTGTTCCTTTGAGGGAACAAGATATAGTATGATTATTCCAGATATACTGCCCAGAGTTGTCAAATTGTTTTATCTAAGAACAAATGTTCTCCTCCATCAGATTCCCACATTCTGTCTCATTCTTTTCCACTTGTGTGAAAATATCAACAAAGCAGACAGTGGCCCAAATGCCATATTTTATTACCAATCAATTAACAGATAATTTGTTAGGCCTCTATCATGTTCTAGGTCAAAAATTAAACAGTCTTGCCCTCAAGAAGCTTATATTCTTTTGGATGAGATAATGTTTGTGTGCATGCGTACAGCATATGGCTGTATATTTATAATGTGTATATGTATGTTGCCTATGTATAGGTATATGCAAATACCTGTGTATGAACTTGATTTCATAAAAAAAATACACAAGATATACATATGTACGCATGTTATCTATATACATGTGTATACATATATATATATATATATATATGTATATACCACTATATTCTCAGATTACATAAAATGTACAAGATACATGTTGGTTGATGTTCTTGAAGTGGACCAAAATGACATCACTATGTGAGTTACTGTATGTTCGACGTAGTTAATCAGACCAATCATCTCAGAATGCTCTACCAAAGTTTGGGCACAAATAGTATATACATTGGGAGTGGATTCTCTAAATCTGTGCATCTCGCTTTTCTTCTGAGATACTTCAATTCTGCTTTGCTCATGGAGCCCAGCACCTTCTGTGATGAGGGCACACCATGCTGGGCAGTCCTGTGCCAGTGTCTCCTGTGACACACAATCAATTCCAAAGTTCTTAAGAAAGACCTTGAGCGTATTCTTGTATTGCTTTTTCTAACCACCATGTGAGCATTTGGTCTATGTGAGTTCTCTATAAAATAGTCTTTTTGGCAAGTGTATATCTGGCATGCAAGCAAGTGGCCAGCTCAATGGAACTGCCTCTTTGCAGTCGAGTTTGAATGGTTGGTGTTTTAGTTCGAGAAAGGACCTTAGTGTCTGGTATCTAACCTGCCAAGTGAGCTTTGGAATCTTCCTAAGACAATTCAAATAAAAGTAATCCAGTTTTTTGGCCTGATACTGGTATGCTGTCCAGATTTCATAGGAATACAACAATGAAGTCAGCCCAATGGTTCTGTGGACCTTCAGTTTGGTAGTCAGTCTAATATCTTTCCTCTCCCACAGTTTCATTCTGAGCTTCTCAAAAACTAAGCTAGTTCTGGCATTATGTGTCAACTTTATTATCAATGTGTAGGTCTCTGGAAAGTATACTGCCAAGGTAAGTGAACTTATCCACAATATTCAGAACCTTCCCATTTGCTGTAACTAATGGTTCCACATGAGGACGGTGTGGGGCTGGCTGTTAGTTTTTTCTTGGTATTAATTGTTAGGCTCAATTAGTACGAGCAGCAGAGAATTGATCTATACTTGTTATGCCTTGGCTTCAGAGGTTGCATTAAGTGCACAATCATGTGCAAACAAACAAACAAAAAAAAAATCATGCACCAAAACTCCCTCCACTTTAGTCTTGGCGTAGCCTTTTCCATCAATGCAGTAGCTAACCCTGATGCTTTGTTCATGATTTGACAACATGGTTGAAAACATCATTCTATAAAGCATAAGAGATATACATAAGAATATATACAAAATATATATGGGTATACACATGCTGCCTACATCAGGGCTTCTTAAACTTTTTCTGCCCTTGACCTCTTTTTGCCCAAGAAAGTTTTATATGGCCTTGGATATATAGATATATAAAAATCAAACACTAATGATAAATCATGATTTTGTGATCTCCCACATTCAGTTACAAGATGGAGTCTTGAACCACAGTTTAAGAAGCTGGGGTTTACATAGAAGTATATACTTATATACACATAACAATTTACTCACTAGATTACATAAAATGTATAAGATAAACATAAAGGTATATATATGGCTCTATATATAGTATATATACTTATGTCTATATATAAATGGACATGTTTGTACAAACATGTCTCTCTCTCTCTATCTATATATATCTATATCTATATCTATATCTATATATATATAGATATACGCACACACAACCACATGTACTAGATTACATAAAATGCCCAACATATACATAAGTACAAAATATACACATGTATCACAGAGTAGAATGGGATAGAGGATACTAGTAGCTTTCACAAAATGTTGTTCACATTACAGAGAATACACAGAGGGAAACTCTCACAATTATATTAGCTTTATTTTTCCTCTGGGTGAATTTCTATTCTACTGAATGATATCTGGACTTGTTTAGTGAATTCCTGGGAAATTTTGATAACTGAGGTAATATTGTCTTTTTAAACCCATAGTTTGGCATTTATGGTTTATTTGAGAGGTAAAGTTGAGGCT
This sequence comes from Sminthopsis crassicaudata, assembly GCF_048593235.1. NCBI lineage: Eukaryota > Metazoa > Chordata > Mammalia > Dasyuromorphia > Dasyuridae > Sminthopsis > Sminthopsis crassicaudata. The sequence goes on along the minus strand of NC_133619.1, from coordinate 86,608,580 downwards.
GCTTCAAATATTTTCTCATTAAATGATATAATTTACATTAATAATGTTTTACATACCATTATTCAGAAATATTGCAAAAATTTAAAAATTCAGCAAAATGGATACTCCTCCATTAAAGAAGACTGAATTCTCTTTATGATTTAAGAGCCAGAAGTGGAAGAGTTCAGCTCCCCTTGAGTAAAAGGGTAATAACCCCATTTGAACTTAGTTGTGGTTCTCAATAGATAGACACATGACTTGTCATTAGCCTCAAACTCAAGGCCTTTTTAATTGAATAGAATCTGCAAGTATATTTGCTTTGCATACTAGGACCTTTAAGAAACCAAGTTCCCTTCAAAGATAAGTGATATAATAGATGATGACTTAAGGACTGACATAAATCATCAGCATTCCTATCTATAACTAACAAAATCCAGAAAGAAGAAGAAAGGTAAATTCCATTCAGAATGGTGACAAAAACTATGAAATAATTGTGTGTGTATCTAACAAGATTCACCCAGGGAAAATATGAAAAAACATTTTGTAGAAATAAGGATAGACCTAAATAGCTTGAGAAACATAAGTTTCTTGTGAGTTGATTAAACTAATATAAATAAAAGTAACAATATCATCTAAATTAAAATACTTATTCAATGTCATATCAAACACCCAAAAATATTTTATGGAACTAATAACATTTCATATGAAGGGACAAAAATATCAAGAATATCAAGGATAATAATAGCAAAAAAGAGGGAAGAAAGGAAGTCTATCAGGTTCAGATCTCAAATTGTTCAGCAATAATTTTCCTGTTGGAGAATGACCAGACTCGCTGTGGTAGAAAAATTATTGTGCCAAAGGAAATGATGAAATGGACAATTTCAGAGGAAACAAGAAACACTTTTACGAACTGATGCAAACTTAAGTCAAATGAGAACTATTTATACAAGAATAACAAAATTATACAGAAAAATAATTTAGAAAAACTTTAGAATTTTGATCAATGAAACAAATGATAAACCACGAATCCAAAAGAATAGAGAAGAAATAATGAACTCAAAATAAAGAGACATTTTTAATATATGTCTAAGATGAAATGTTTTTTTCCAGATTATTTGGCTATATATTAAGGAATTTGTTTTTCAGTTTTTTTTTTTTTTTTTTTTTTTTTACTTTGAGAGGAGGTAGTGGAGGGACAGATTAATAAAAAATACTTGTCACTTGTACTTAAAATGCTAAATTATTAAAAAAAACTTTTCCTAAAAATATATTTATCTATAGCACATATTTAGGTACATCTGTACTATCAGACTTTTCTTTCTACATATATCTGCTTGAGTAGGTGATGATGATTTAGTGTAAAAGGTATGTCCATTATATAAAGGATTGATTTGCTGTTAAGAAGAAAGCTGTTTAAGAAAAAGTATTAGCAGCATAGACTATGCTTGTTGTCCTGCATTCAAAGATAGGTGACATTACTGATATATGGTCACATATTGTTTTTCAGTATGATTTTTTTCAAAGATTGCTTTTTAAAGGTGTAACCTTTAAAACAGAGGTTTCCTCTCTTTAAATTGAACTAGAAGTTAGAGTATGAATTTGAGAACCTGGGACTTTTTTTAAACTCATGCTTTAACTCACTTTAGGCCCAGAATTACCCATCTTAGACTGGAAATGAAGAGGACAGGTTTTCTTAAAATCTTATCATACTAGCTCATTTGGCAACTCACATATCTTGGTTAACTTTAAAAATTCAATTTAAGTTCAACCCTCCGTGAACTCAGAAGTAGTAGTTTCTTAGCTCATTCCATGAACCAAAGCAGCTCTTATAAAAAAAAAAAAATCCATCATATAACTTAACATTATGTTCAGCCCATGGAGGGAATCATAATTTAGCATTATGTTGGTGAGAGACCCACTGCAACAGTTACAGTCAGAATAAATTCTGTCTCCCTCACACATTCTACCTCTCACCCTGCCAATAGATATTAGGAGAATGGACTTCTGAATAGACAGCAGAGACAAACCAAATGTTTATAAGAAATCCTTTAAAATGTTTACCTCTAAGTGCTTTTCTTTTTCTCTTTAACTATAACTCTCCTCTCTTTCATAAATACATAAAGAAAATCATTAGCATTTTATTATAGACCCTACAATATATGAAAATAATATTCCTCATTTTTCTTTCAACTGCATGTAGTTATTTTTGTCTCTTTCTTGCTCTCATAGGATTCACAAATATGTTATTTTATTGCTAGAACATTTAACAGGCAAATGGAACTTTGATTGATATACTGACATTCCAATTAAATTGGACTTGCATTAGTTAAGGCATGACGAGTAACATCATTTAACATTTGTTGGGACATAGGGGGTAATTTTAATTTATATTAATTAAGAAAAAAACCCAGCAACTTTCTGGATGGTTTCGTGTGCATATAAGGAGAGGCCAATTTCAATACCCAATTGCAAATTTAATTTTTTATTTGGTAGAAAGATAATTGAGAAAGCAGAGAACAATATAAACTAATTTAAATAGGATCAGCATTGTAGCCTTATTAAAGATTTTCATTTAGAAAGAAACTAATATTGCTCATAAGAACCACATCAAGGTACACTCATAAAATTTCCAAATACATTTTCTGAACATTCTTAGATACAATTGTAAACATGAGAGCTCTTTAAAAATTCCAAGCAGAAGTCCTTTCTTATGGTATTTAGGGACCATTTTTTTTTCTCTTGATTAATTAGACTTGATGTAATTTAGTCTTGGCCCCCAGTCACACTATGCCAAGATTATTACAACAGCTCCCAGCCTCCAGTTTCTATCCCCTTCCTTAAACATCATTCTTATCATGAAAACTCTTCTTAAAAGGGGAAGAAATAAATTATAAAGGAAGATATAGAAGTAGGAAAATGTAGGATACGCTTGGTGGAGATGGTGAGTAGACTGGTTTGGATTTAACAAAGATTTGATGTAGAAGAGTAATTGAAGATAAGTCTGAATGGATAGATTTGTCACCAAATTGTGTGTCAAATTGCAGAGTTTTGGCTTTTCTTTCGTGTCAACAAGGAGCCACTGGTAAGTTCTGAATAGTTTGAGTAGGTCCAAACAAAAGGAAGGTCATGATAAAAACAGTGTTTTATAGGAACTTGTCTATCAATACTAATAACAGGAGAAGGAGAATGAAGACACTGAAGATAATTAAGAATCCATAGCTATACGTGAAGAAATAAAATTTTGAGCATGGGGTAAGACAAAGAGAAAGGAAATGAATGAATAGAAATTAGACATATTGTAAAGGAAATGTTATTAGAATGGTGTGTGTAACATGGATATTTTTACCAATCTCAGTGAAATCCATGGACTCCTAAGAATAATGGTTTGTTGCCTTCATTAATAATCGTGAGAAATGCTAAATTTCAGTTTAATATTACTGAAAAGAAAGATTTGATTTTTCCAATCCAAGTTCATGATTTCCTGGAATCTGTGGACCTCATGCTAACAATTCCTACTATAATTTATAAGATGTTTAGAAAATTATTAGATTTGAGAGTGGGAGAGGAAGACCCTTAAGATCAAGAGTTTAAAACCAGAAGGGACTTTAGAATTCACTGAATACAGTTCCCATTCCCATTTTGTTGATGAGAAAATTTAGGAACAAAGAAGTTCATCAGATTAAGCCCAGAATTACACAACTACTAAGGGTCTGGGTTAGAATTTGAACCCATGTCCTTTTGAATCTAAGTCCAGTGCTCTGATTGCTATGTCACACTACCTAGAATGAAGGCATTTTAAAACATGAATCCTAAGTTTCAAGTAAGAAAGATAGAATTGTGTACATTTAAATAGGGATGGATCTTAAAGAAGTTTAGAAACTGGTTTAGGGGGCAAAATAATGAGTTTTATTTTATGCATGTTGATGAACAGTGGAAAATCATGAGTTTGTGATAATTGGTAGGATATCTGGGTGGAAATATCCAATAGGAAATTGGAAATGTGGGGTTGAAACTCATGAGAGTGGAGACCAGGACAAAGTAATGGAGATGATCCACAAAAAGGTGAGGTGATAGTTGAAACTACAGCGATTTCGATGAGATCTCCAAGGCCTAGAGAAAGAACAATCAAAAGACCTAGGGAAGATCATCAGAGAATGCTTATAGCTATACTCATGAAATGTTATTTTCTACTATTTACTAATATGCATCCTCCATTCTTATTGCCCCAGGAATATACAACATTAATAAATTCCAGCCCACATTCTCCTTGACTTTAATTTTATTATCCCTCTTCAATGCCTTTCCTTCTTATTTCCTAAAACAATCCAATCTTCCTTGAATGTTTAGCTCAATTCTCAGAAGTTTCTTCATTTAGAAAGAGGCAGTGGATGGGGCCATGAGCCTGGATTCAGGAAGATGTAAATTCAAATCCAATCTCAGATATATATATATATATATATATATATATATATATATATATATATATATATATATATATATTACCATTGTGACTCTAAGCACATCACATAACCTCTGTTACAGTCCCCTCAACTATGAAATTGGGCTAACAATGGCACATACCTTCCAAGATTGTTTTGAGGATCAAATATTTATAAAGTGCTTACCATAGTGCCTAAAACATATATTTATAAAGTGCTTACCATAGTGCCTAAAACATAGAAGATGATATATAAATGCCATTATTGTCATCATTATTAAATTGGTGAATTCTGTAAACTTAGAAAAGTAATAACTATTTCAAAATAATCAGGTTCCCCTTATCATCCTTTGTATTTTATTTTAAACATTTAAAAATTCTCATATGTCTATAAACTTCACTAGATTGTCATATCTCTCACTCTCTTACATGTACACACACATTTGAAAACATTTGGTGTAATGAAAAGGATATTGGACTGGGAAACAGGAAGATCAAATCTGAATCCCAACTGAGATAACTGTATAACCCCAGGAAAGCCCTCAATTTCTCTCAATTTTAGTTTTTTACTTATAAAATAGGAACAATAATAATCCAATAACAAATTATCATGGGAGTCAAATGATAGAACATATGTAAAGTGTTTTTGCAAACCTTAGGCGCTTTATAAATGCTATTTTTCTTACAGTACAGTATAGCATAGCATAATTTCTTATTCTAGTATGAAATACAGATTAGTAGTTAGCAATCTTGTATAACCCATCCCTGGATTCTTTGAAGATGAAGACTTTATCATTTACTTCTTCAGTGTTATGTTGACTGGCTTCCTGGGCCAGACATTTTAATAGAGTCCTACAATTGTAGGAGAAAGCAGCAATGCAACAACTTTTTAAAAACTCCATATTGTTCCTTTGGTCCACTGGGTTTTAAGTTACATCAAAAGTATTTTAAATACTAGCAGCGCCTGCTGACAACCAGAAGGTGAGTAGGGAATTTTAGATGTCTTCTTAAATCAATCACACAGTTGTACCAAGATACTTTTCTTTCCGAATCAGTCAAAAGTGGTTAGTTTTAAGAACTAATTTCAAAAGGAAAAAGGAAGCGTTTTAAAATAATTAATACAGTGAGTACCCTGAGCTGACATAAACATCTTCCTTCAGTGCAAAAAGATAACTTGAAAATAGATTTCCCAGAATAAATTTAAATCTACTAATTGCTTACTGGCACTCCCTTCCATATCTTAATCTTTATTTTTATTGTGATCAATTCCTTGATTCTAAGTTAATAAGTGACTGCTAAATAAAATTGAGTGAGAAAAATTTGAGACAACTATAGTTGTTATATTAATTTACCTGAGCTTCTTCTTTTTTCCTTCCTTTTTCCCCTTACCCTTTCAGGCCTTTGAGGGGATGACTGATATGCTATAAAAATGGAGGAAATTGTATGGCAAACAGGAATTCTCAGCCGTTGGAGTCATCCCTCAAAATCATTTTGGAATAGTCACAACTTAAACTAGTAAGGAATAATGACTATAACCAGTATATATAATGTAGCCATTGATGATAAACCCACCAAATGTACACTCATTTTTTTTTTTTTAATTTCTGGCTATTTGGATCCTTTTTCATTTAAGTTATTTACTTGTTTTTAATTTTCTAGGGAGGAGCTTTTATCTGGATAGTTGAGAATCACTATGTCATCTTTCTTCATATTTAAAACAAATTTATATCTATTGCCATAGAAACCCAGTGTTTGGCTTGGCTTATGAGCCAATGTCATGAAGCAGCGTTCATGATTCTGCCATCTGTATGCTCCTTTTCATGTAATAAAGTAAAAAAGTAAATAAATTCTACAGCCTGGGAACAGAAGGGATTCTGCCCTATTTGACCATCCCCTAGAGAGGAATGGAAAGCAATTTGTTTTCTTGCTCAGCCAATCACAATATGCTGCCTCTCAACAGTGGTTAAGCAGGGGGTGGGAAATTCTGGCCAGGGAGCAAGTTCAAGATTCTCCTACACCAAACATTGTGGGATGTCGTTCTGGTCTTTCCCTCTGCTTTGAAAGTATTCTACAATTCTAGCCCAAGTGAAATGAAAATTGACCAAACAAACTTTTCTATCAGCTTCCCCTCCCTCCCCCGGGCTGGGATTAAGTGACTTGCCCAGGGTCACACAGCCAGTTAGTGTTAAGTGTCTGAGATCAGATTTGAACTTGGGTCCTCCTGACTTCAGGGATGGTGCTCTATCCACTTCGCCACCTAGCTGCCACCTCTGTCAGCTTGACAAACACCTGAAATAGTCTTTATTCCTACTCTTTCTGATTCCCTGTCTATTTTCTAAACTTTCAATATTAATTTTTTTCACAAAATCTTCCATGAATTTCCTTTGTAACAACTTTTCTTCTCAGACTTCCCCAGATACTTTATTGTGTAGCTCTGAAACATTGATCATTTGATGTTCTCATTCCAGGTTTTGGTTGTGGTAGCTTACTAGAGTAAGTGTCATGAGATCAGAAGCAATATTCTGTCTAGAGTCTGTATCTCCTGTAGCACTTAGTAGTGTTCTGACACAGGAGGTATCTAATAAGTTTCTATTATGTTTCAGTAATTTTAATAATTCTGTCTGACTCAAATATTTATGAGCTTAATATATAAACATATGTCATATAATATATATATATATATATATATGTATTTGAGTTAGACAAAATATAGAATAAAAAGAACAATGACAAGACATCTCCACCCACACCTGGAATTTTCTATCTGAAGTCAAACTACAGTTGCAGTGGATATCTGTAAGGCATTTACTCTCCCTCTTTTTTTCTTAAGAAAGAACCACTGCCATACATCTTGTCCTACCCTTCTTGTTATTGTTATTGTTATTATTATTGTCGTCAGTGGTATTAAACTGGTAGAAGAGTGAATATGTTCTTGATATAAATTATCTAGATTTTAGATGAGCCTTTCCAAAATTATCTCATGCTATTGTAATGAGAAAATTAAGAGAAAGGAAATACATAGTGTAGAATTTAGTTTGACTAGCTGAGCCCAAAGCACAGTCATTAAAAGACTAGTGAAGTATCTGGTGTATATTAAGCTTGTAGAAGAATGAATATTCTGTTGATATAAACTACCTAGATTTTAGATAAGCTTCTCAAAAATTATCTCATGCTATTCTAATAAGAAAATGAAGAGATAGGAAATTTGGAATTAGTTGACTAGCTGAGCTCAAAGCGCAGTCTTTAAAAGACTTAATGCCATCCTGGTAAAAAAGGATATGGGTATATAACATAGCTAACATAAGATGGAACACACTCCCAATGAAAGAAATATAGCATATTGTGAAAAAATTTCCAGAACTTTAGTATGATATCTGAAAAATTATTCATATCTCCAATACTAAATACACTTATTCAGGTAAAACACATATCCTGTTTCACTTCTATAGATTTGTTTTCAAGTTTCTAGCCTTTAAAAAACTCATAGAACAAGAAGAAACTGGGTATTCCTGCTCTATTTCACATTTTTATAAACGAATGAATAAAAATATATGTTAATCAAATCTGGAAATTACATAAAGCCAGAAAGATATATAATACATAAGAAAATCTGGATTTGTAAATAGTCTTGAGAGTTAAAACACTTGATCAAATCCAGTAAAATGAAATACAATAGATTCAAAGAGTCAAATTTGCATTAAAAAGGTCAATTTCATAAGTATGAGGTTGGGGGCAAGAAGAGAAAGCACAACTAGAGAGCAGTTTACTCATAAAGGATCTCTGGGTTATGTGATGAGAAGCAGCAAGGCAAAGCTGATGTCGTGATGCAGGTGGAAGTCAGAAAGACTTGAATTTGAGTCTAGTCCCTGAAAATTGTGAGAACATGAGAAAGTCACAAATTTCCGGGCCTCAGTTCCTTGTTAATAAAACAGAACTATCCCTGCTAAAATAGCAATTGTTATTATTTAGTGACTTCTTGTTCCAGATGATTGATTTGAGTGTAAGATATGGCAGTTAAGAAAGCTAATGAAGAAGTCTTATTCTACATTGAGAGAGATGATGTTCAGAAATATGAAGGTGATAGTCCTTCTGTACTCTGCCCTAGTCAAGTAACATCCAGAGTATTTTGTACAGTTGTGAGCACTATCTTAAATATATATATATATATATATGGATAGATGGATAGATGGATAGATAGATATAAAACTTGGAGGAGATCTAAGTGGTATTTTCATATATGTAAAGGGCTATCACATGGTTAAACAAAAAAGGATTAAACTGGTTATTCTTGAATCCAGATGGCAAAACTGGAAATAATTTCAAGAAAATTGCAAAGAAGAAGATTTAGAACTAAGAAAAAACTTTTCAACAGTTAGAGTTATCTAAAAGTAGAAAGGGATTCCTTAGGAGGAATTATTTGAGGTCTATAGTCAAAGGCTTAGAAAGTATAATGGAGAGAAATTATTGATCAGGAATGGATGGGATAAAAATAGCCTTAGATGTTCTTCTAACTTCAGTATTTTGTGTTACGTTTGACAAAAATGATTGAGATTTTAGCATCAATAAGGAAGAATGGTATCAAAAAAAGTGAAAGACAATTATATCATTAGACTGAACTGATGAGACATTTGGAACACTATCAGTTCATTATCTTATAAGAGGTATATTGACAAAAGACAGCTGTAATTAAAGGAAAGGATTGCTCACAGGTTAAAACTCTTCTTGAAGAGGGAAACAAAAGTATTGGTGAAACTGGTTTCATCATGTGGCCCAAACCAGAACCACAATTCTATGAGACACTTAGTCATTTGCAGGAAGCAAAAGAATCAGCATAAAATGATTGCATCTTATGCATCAATATCTGTTCCAAAGGGTGAAAAGGTAGAAAACTTCTAAGACCTTGTCAAGAACTTGACAGAACACACTTTGGTATGCAGTGATTTGAATTCAAAAAAAGACAGAGAAATATATGCTATAAAACAAGGCTCAAGTTTGTGAGATTAAAGAAATTAATCAGTAATAGGCCAATCCCAAGAATATTTTTTCTAGTCAGAGCTGGGAAAGTGTATGGCTAACATGGACAGCTAGGTTGAGCAGTGGATAGAGTACTAGACTTGGAAGGAAGACTCATTTTCATGAGTTCAAATCTGGCCTCAGACACTTACTAGCTGTGTCAGCCTAGGTAAGCCATCTAACCATGTTTGCTTCCATTTCTTCATATGTAAAATGATGTGGAGAAGGAAATGGCAAACTACTCCTGTGTTGATGCCCAGAAAACTCTAAGGTCAGAAAGAATTGGATATGACTAAAATCAATGAATAACAACAATGGCTAACAAATATACATGCAAACAAAAATGATGAAGTGGATTATTTCTTAATAGGTGATAAATTACTAGCTATTGATTTGAAAGTTATACATGTATACAAGTAATACATTAATTAATTTTATAAAGACAAATGTAAACATGAAATTTTTAAAAAGTTAAAGATAAGAAAATATTATGAAAAATCATAACATTTTCAACTTGGTCTAGTCAAATAAGCCACTGATAACAATTGAGAAATGGGGGGAAAAACCCAAAAGCCAAAGATAATGATCTTTATTATCATTATTCCCTATTAAAAGTTTATTCAATATAAAAACCAATCACTATAAAAAAGGCCCAGAAACCACGTCATCCAAGGGGGACATATGACATATGACATACTAACTTTTAAGATATATGCTGAAAAATTACAATATCATTATCAATAATAGTGAAACCAATGAAAGTAAAAATAAATCTAAAGAAGGTATGAAATGTGAGAATCAAACAAGCCATATCATCTCAAGAACATTAAAAAATATAAGTAGTTGAAAGAGCACAAAGAGATTTATCATGGAACAAGGTTTCTAGATTTCTGTCATTATGAATAAATAGAAAGACTTCTAGGATGTAATAATTCAGGAACTGGTGAACTACATGGAAAACTAAAAATGGCACTTAAGAGGGTAAAGTTGGGCAGAGTGGTTGAGGCAGGTTAAGAACCCACGCCACGACAAAGCCCCTGTTGAACTTTAATGTACTATCTTTAATGAACCAAGGAACCATTGCACACAATTTATGAAAAAAGATCATAAAAGAAGGTGGGTTGGTCATGTCATAGGAGTAAGGGAGAACTGATAAACGACCCTAGTGCTCCAAAAGTAAAAAACAAAAAAAAACCTTCTCCAGCATGTTGGAAAGGTCCCCACTAGAGAATCTATACATGACCATGAAAAAAACAACAGCAAAGAATGAGAAGATATTGTGATCTGAGCCAAACCCCCATCAATAAGATCACAGACACATGGAAGCTATGGATCCACTAACCCAATGGGTTGTGTCCTGCATTGGGCAACCAGAATAACAAAAACAGTTGAGCCTGTAACATAAAAGGAACTACTAAAGGAAATGAATAGGTTTAGTTTAAAAAACAGAAGATTCCTATTGTGACTAAGGAGTTAGGTGATTTCTCAAGTTCCCTTCACCTCAAGGATTCTGCGTTTCCCTGTTAGGATAATCCTGGGGAGAAGCTAAGAATTCCAGAAATACATTTAATTAGCAAAGATCACTCAACATTGCCTAATTAACTGGAAATAAACAAGACTTTTTTTTTTTTTAAAGACTTCCTATATTTATTCATTTATGAAGCAGAGTATTGTTCAAACATTGGGGAAGAAAAAAGAAATCCAGAATTTAAATAAGACACAAACCCTATCTTTATGGAACTTGTAGTCCATTGGGATATATAACTAACACACTATTCATTATAGTACACAAAATTATTTGATAAACCTAGAAAGATACAAGGCAAAATGTCAAGTGTAGACTAAAGGAAATGTGAACAATGAACAAAACACAGAATATTGTCAGGAGGGGAACTTGTAGACTGAGATTCATGGGATCAAGGTTATATAACAAGTGTTAAGTGTGTGTGTGTATGTTTGGGTTACTCCCAGATGCTAGTTTTCTTATCAACACAACCAGGTTGATAGAGTAGAAAGAACACTAGACTTAAAAGTCAGAAAATCTAGTTTTCAATCCCCAATTTCAGTCAAATAATGATTTTGCTAGATGTTTGATCCTGGGCAAATTGCTTCCCTGATCTCGGTCTCAGTTTCCTTATCTGTGAAATAACTGGTTGGATTATGTGATCTCTAAAGTCCTTTTTGGCTCAAAGCCGATTTCTTCTTTTATTTCAATCCCTCACTTCCTTTCTACACAGAGGAGCCTCCCATTCCCTGGCACCATTCCACATAACTATAATGCCTGAGGAGGCTTAGACAATTTTAGTTCATTCACCAACTATCTCACATGCTTTTTTTCTTTTCTTTTTTTATTTTATTTTTTTTTTTGAGGTTTTTTGGCTCTATCTAGGTACTCTTTCTTCCTCTTTCCCCCACATTTCCATTGAAGAGTAACTAGAAATGCTTATTTTGGAAACTGCCTGAGCCAACAGAAAGCAAGCATGGACAAATTAATATATAGTTAACAAGGTGAGGTTTTAAAGATACAATGGATTTAAAACACTTTGAAAACATTTAAATGCTATATAAACACCAGTTATCATCAGGAATATTAACCTACAGTCACCAGCACTCCAATTTGGTGACAACTTTATTCCCTGAACCTTTACTTAGCGTGCTAGATGGTAGAGAGCAGTGTTGGACCTGGGGTTGGAAGACACAGCCTCAGAAACTAGCTGTGTGACTCTGGATACAGAGACAAGCATTTAACCAATATGCCTCAGTTTCCTCTGCTGTAAAATGGGGCTCATAGAAGTGCTATAAGGATCAACCAATCAACATTTATTAAGTGCCTACTAGATGCCAGACACTGTGCTAAGAGCTAGACATACAAAACAGTCTTTGTTAGCAAGGAGTTTATAAGCTAATGAAATCTAAATGGATCAAGTGAGATAACACCTGGAAATGGATTAGACCAGTGCCTGGCACCTAGTAGGCACTTAATAAATGCTTATTCCCTCTCCCTTTCCTCTTCTATTGCACTTGTACTGAGCTCAAACACTATTCACAGAACAATATAGGTGTGTGCTGGTAAATGTTTAAACAACTAGGTTTGGGGAAGGAGAGAGAGAAACATACACACACTTTAATCTGATTATCAACACTGGTTATATTCTAGATCAAAGCTTCTTAAACTGTGGGTTGTAGGTCAAATAAAAAGAAAAATTTGGCAACAGTTAAAGATATCAAATATCCCACCAAGATTTAATTCTTAATGTAAAAATAAGCAAGTACAGCCATCTCATTAGTATGCAAATTTTCTTTCATCTTTAATAAATTGTAAAATTATGCATATATCAAAGAATTGTTTTAAAATAAATTTTTTTAATGATTTAGTATCAGTGAATATTTTATTTGCATACCTATTTTATCTCTCTCTCTGGGGTCATGTAAAATTTTGGGGGACAAAAATAGACAGAAGTGGAAAAATTTAAGAAACCCTGAACTAGGCAATCAATAACACAATAAATTGATCTGTAAAGATTAATTTTTGAGGGTAAATGTTCGCATTTAAAATATAACAATCTGAGTTCTCCATCCTGTTGGTGTTGATTCAACACATTCCTAGTTCCACAGCTACTCAAAGTCAGCTTTTTCCTGACTAGTGCTATGTGTGAAAAATAAGACTGCCAGGGTTTGTTTGGGGTGCCTTTGTTTATCTGAAGAAAAAACACAGAAGATAAAATGCTCCAGTGGGCATTATACAAATCCCTTTGGATTGTGGAAACCAGGAAGGCTGGTACTTGGTGATCTGGAAAGAGTATTCAATGGATGTGGAATTTGAAGAGATATATTGGAGCCATTTAGTAGCTCATTTGGGAAGGGAGGTGGCCCAGTGATAAAGTGCAGGCCTGAAGTCAGAAGGCTCATCTTCCTATGTTCAAATCTGACCCCAGGTACTTATTAGGTCTGTGATTTTGGGCAAGTCACTCCACCCTGTTTGCCTCGGTTTCCTCAAATATAAAAACTGGAATAGGAAATGGCAAACCATTCCAGTATCCTGCCAAGAAAACCCCAAACAGGGTCATGAAGAGTCAGACAACTGAAAACAACTGAATAACAATAAAAATAGTGAAAATAACTTTGGGATAATCATGGGCTTCTCCTAGGTTCAGAGGTAATAGTTTTTTCATCTGCATAATATAAGTAATAGTTATATAATAATCTACCTCATGGGACAGAAGTAGGGAAGGACCTTTCTCAATCTGAAAGTCCTACTTCTATGAATATGAGCTAATTTTTATCATATTATTTTCTTTTCAAAGGGTCCTGTAAATACATATACACAAATGTCTCTTAGTACCAGTCACTCTGACTTCCTTCTAGCTTTGGATGGGATGTAAAATTTAGGAACAGGGTAAGGAATGGCTTTCAAAACCACCACCACCTTCTCACCAGACTGACCTTGGAGCTACTGGTAATGGCCTGGAAAGGCTGCTACTGCTTCAAGGAATTTTCACTGAGCATCTAGAGAGTCAACTGAGCTCTCAATTGATATGTTATCCAAATTATCTGCTGCTCAACTGAAGGTGAAAAGGTAATTCCAGTTATGGAACAGCCTAATATCAAGGTGACAAATTTGAAGTCAGCGGTTTGAGGTTCAAATTTTTTTTTTTTTGTTTTTTTTTTGTTTTGTTTTTTAATTTTTTATTTTATTTTATAATTATAACATTTTTGACAGTACATATGCATGGGTAATTTTTTACAACATTATCCCTTGCACTTACTTCTATTCAGATTTTTTCCCTTCCTCCCCCAACCCCCTCCCCCAGATGGCAAGCAGTCTTATATATGTTAAATATATTACAGTATAATTTAGAGACAATATATGTGTGTAGAACCGAATTTTTTGTTGCACAGGAAGAATTGGATTCAGAAGGTAAAAATAACAGTTTACATTCATTTCCCAGTGTTGAGGTTCAAATTTACTTGTGTACTTATTCCTTGGGCTAGCCTCCTCTGAACCTTGGCTCTAGACATTCTGGGCAAGTGAGATACAGGAAAAAGAGACAGTGATTTAGAATCTGAAGATTTACACACTAAATCTGTTACTTATCTGTATGACTTTGGACCAGTCATTTTCCTTTCTGAAATTCAGTTTATCCATACATATAGTAGGAGTGTGGACTAGCCTAGGTCTTTCCTAGATCTAAATCATATAATCTTTGAGGTCTCTTCAAACTGAGATGCTATGATTTGTATTCCTCAAAGGATGAGAAAACGGAAAATTGTTAGATTTTCTAGGCTGACAAATATATTTCATTCAAAATGGCCTCTTCTTTCTTCTATGAAGGTTAATGTAGCTTGAAGCACTTACTTTCAAAGAGCATTATTCCCCTGTTTCTTTCCTTTTTCTCTTGGCAGCGGAATGGCAGGAGTATGGGGGTGTTTATTTTTACATAAATATGGACAGAAATTTCCATAAAACACCTTCAACCATATTTTTCCTTCCTTGAATCTGGAAGGATCAGACTGTCACATGAGATGCAAATTAGAGCAATTCTCTGAGGATTACTACTGGTCTGATTCAGGCTCCTGAAATCTAGATAACATATCAAGTAATAATCCCAAGGGCAATGCCAGGAAAACTTAAGACTCCCGGCTTAAGATTTAATGATCTGTTAGAACTACACCTATTTCAGAAAGAAACTCTCCACTTTAAGTAATGAAAGATTAGTTGAAGCTTTCCAAAAGGGGGGAAAAAATAAATGCTCTTACTAAAAGAAATCCCCAATGAATTAGTACTATAATCTTTCCTCACTGTCTAATCAATCTCTTCCTTCCTTCTACACTCCAAACAGGGGCTTCTCCTCCAGGGGTGGATGTTTTGTGTTAGACACACAGAAATTCATTATCTCATCTGGCTGGTACCACTGTTTCCAATAAAGTGTAATTATGCTGTTATTGAGCTCTTTCTCTCTTTCTCAAAGCCATGCTGTAAACTTTTAGGTCCATAAGCAATTGCTTTACAGTCAGTCTTCATTAAGTGAAATGGTCTTAAAACACTGTCAATTTAATCATCTGGGTTTCCATTAATTTTTTAAAAATCTGTATCAACATAAGGAAGATCGGGTGATTCTGAGACATGCAAATAATAAATATGTTTGCTTTTGGCCTAGTCAGCTAGGCCTCTGTTGGACTGGGTTACCCTATCACTGAGTGATGAGAATTTTTTTAACACCTGTCATCGTTGGGAAATCATATTTTTGCAACTGTTTCTGGTCAGCATTTATGGCCGGGGGTACAGGGTCACAATGGATGCCAATAAGAAAAATGCAGATAGAAAATGAATGAAAGTAGATTTTGAAAAAAAAAATTAAAATAAAGATAGTAATGAAAAAATGTTCCTTACAGCTAACTGGTGCTAGGAGAGCACCCTTTAACTCTGTTTAAAATCTTCCTCTTTTCAAGGGGGAGAATCCAAATCCAATTAGGTGCTCTGCAGATTCTACTTAGGCTTCTTTTCACCTTGAATCTTGACTACATTAAACATCCCCATATCACTAAAACCATCTTTGGGGAAGCAGTTACCCCAGCTCTCATCATCTGGTTCTGCATATTATAAGGAAAGGTAGGTGGGTTTCCTCTCAGTGATCCGGCCAATTTCCTAAGCAATTAACTGCTGTTTATATTCCACGCTCAGCACATGGGCTCAAATTGTCAGGCTCGATATTACCTGACTCTTACCTAAGATGTATCCCCAGTCAGTTCAGCCTACTGTATCTTCCATCTATTTAAATTTCCAATCTGTTCTCTTCTCAAGGGATCACTTGGCAAAGGTACAGCTTCGGAGTTCTGCAAATTATACTGATCTATACAAATATATAGTTTGGAAATGGCAAGCCTTGCAAATTGCATTACCAAATTCAGTTCCCAATTTGCTATGCCCTAAAAAGACGAAGGCAGTTCTGCTCCCTTGGAAACTTATCATCTGTTTGTCTAAAATGGCACTGGGCAGAAGAAGGATTCAGCTTGGGTGTAATACCCAAATGAAGGAGGTCATGGAAAAAAAGATACACTCATTTTTGTTTCCTCCCAGCAATTTAAACCAAGACTGAAAAGAACCTAGTTGTGAGAAGTGGTTTTCCAAGCTATCACTCCTGGTGTGGACATGCATGAATACAAAGTCTGTTGTGTAGATTATAAGTGTATACTGCATCCGAAGCTATAAATTTGGGATGTTTGCTGAGTCAAGGATGTTTTTTTTTTGTTTTTTTTTTGTTTTTTTTTTTTTAAATCCAGTACACAAAAACTCACACTGAAGTATTTCTGACTGGGATGAGTTTGTTGCATCCATGTCATTCCTCCCCCTCCTCATGACAGTATTCCAACGTGAAATAGTGGTGCTTTTATTGACTTTCTCTGAGATCTCCAATGTCTGCTTACAGTCTCCTTAAAGGCCCTTCTTAGGATCAAGGGACTCCAGAAAGTTCAGACTTGAACTCTCACTTGATAGCTGAAGGAATAGATCTAGCAAGGGTAAGTAACTTGTATATGGGAACAAGTAACTAAAAGTCCAAGTGGTATTTGAACCCATGTCCTCTGAGGTTAGAACAGTGAGTCCTGGAGAGCCCTTAAAACCTCAGGCTCTGAATGCAACCTGTTTTTTCCCTGGGAAGCCAACACAGCTGTCCATGAGGGCTTTCGCCAGTCTTGGACAGGAAGTATCTGGATACACACCCTTCTTGCCAAAAAAAAAAAAAAAAAGAAAAAAAAAAAAAAAAGACAGAGAAGATGTTTGAACCTAAGTGATCTTTAAAAAAAAACAAAAAACAAACTAATCTCTACATCTTTTTTGGACATAGACAATGTGGAAATTTGTTTGGATTAACTACAATTTCGTAACAGATTTCGTTTTTCTTGTGTTCTCATTTGGAGATAAAGGTAAAGTGGGAAATAACAAGACAGATTTTGGTCAATTAAAACAAATATTTAAAAGAGTATTTTAATGATCTAAAAATACTTGTTAGGGAAGCCTCACAGCTACTGTTCCTCTGAAGTGTGATTCTAAATGCACAGATTTTTTTTTAGATTCTATTTTATTTATTTTGATAAATATTTCCCAATTATATTTTAATCTAGTCCTGAGTAAGCTCAGGAATGTTCTAATCACAATGAGGCCTGTGATCCTAAAAGCACAGATATTAAGTCAGGAAATATTACCTCCAATAATGTGCATGGAGATTGTCCACATGTAAACAAGAGACTGACTGAGATCTCATCAGAGCATCTATCGAGGACAAATAATCAGAATTTCTCAGGTTTCCAAAATAATAAGAAATCACCGACCAGGGTTAATGACAGTTTTCCTTAGCTATTAAGAAATGCCTCGGGTCCACACTGTGCTCTCTCTTAAGATTCACAGACACACTCTCTGCTTTGTACCTCAGTTGAGCCCAGGCTCAATTCCACCCTCTCTAGCCAAAGACAATTTCTCACTTTGGGTTTCTGAATTAGAAAAGCAAAAATGGGAAGATCCTAGGCTTACTGGATTTACACCTAGAAGGGAAGGGAGTGAAGAGAAGAAACACTGATATATCAATTACTGTACGAAATGAATATCATCTCACTTGATTCTCACCAAACTCTGAAAGGGAGAGGAGCTTGGATCTAAGTCTTGATCTTTTGACTTCAAAATCTAGGGCTCTTGGAGCAGCTAGGTGGCGCAGTGGGTAGAGCACCAGCCTTGAATTCAGGAGGACCCGAGTTCAAATCTGGTCTCAGACACTTAACACTTCCTGGCTGTGTGACCCTGGGCAAGTCACTTAACCCCAATTGCCTCAGCCAAAAAAAAATAAAACAAAGATAAAAAATCTAGGGCTCTTTCCTCTATCTGCACACCAACCCTTTTTGGAATGCCTTTTTTCTTCCAATCCCAATCTTTTCTTCTTTCTTCTTATCATCCTTCAATGACCAGCTTAAGTTGTCCTCCATGAGACTTCCCAATACTGTTCTAACTACCCTCTCCTTGTGCACTTACTGTGAGCCCCACAGAGCATCCTCTCCATTTAGTCTTCTGGAGCCGAATCTTACTTTCTAATTATTTCCTTTTATTTTAAATCAAGTCTTTTTATTTTCAAAGGGACCCGACTATGTTTTACATTTCTTTGGTGCTCCCCCACTGTACTCGATGTGGAGTTTAGTACCAGGAGCACTTGTTGAATCATTGTTGTGTAGGAAGAATTTTTTAAAAATTTCAGGAACACAGTGACCTGACCCACTGGATAAGTGAAATCTTAGCAGGAAAAATAATAACAACATTTTACTGAGCCATTAGCACCACAGGCTTGGCTTCTTCCCCACTTAAAGCGAACTCCCATTGAGCGACACTTTCATGAAGAATTTGGGTCAGAGTTCTAGGAATGAGTAAGGCTTCCCTGAGAGTGGGGAGAGCAGGAGGGAGGCTTGCTTTGCACACCAGTGCTTCTTCTGTGTGCTTCCTGTCTGGAAAATGCTTACAGCTAATCAAGAAGGCAAACCCATAGCACTTGCTAATGTTGGAAATAACATTTTTTGTCTTCCTTCCTCAGCATGGAACAAAAGCAGAAGAATCAAGACACCAGTTGTTCAGGACTGGGCTCATGTCTGGGTGGTATCAACTGGTCAAGAAGAGGAAGAAGAAGAAGGGAGAAGAAAAGAAAGAAGGAGCCAATCAATACCTTTTAGCTTTTCGGCCAATAAAGTGGCTTCGTGTTCTGAGTAATGCATTATTGCCGGAGGGGAGGGAGGACGAAGTCTGTCTTCTTCCAATTTGCGTCTGTGCCTTTCTTCCCTGGCCAGCATCCTCTGTTTGCATTCCCATTCATAAAAGTCATCCCTGGCCTGAGCAAAATCCACATGAAGGCGACCAGAGTCCTTTTTGTCTGTGCTGGAGCCCAATCTCATGCGGTAACCTAGAACCAATGAACAAACATGTTAAATAATAATCTCATGCGGTGACCTAGAACCAATGAACAAACATGTTAAATAATAATCTCATGCGGTGACCTAGAACCGATGAACAAATATGTTAAATAATAATCTCATGCGGTGACCTAGAACCGATGAACAAACATGTTAAATAACCATCAACGCTCTCTAGTGATCACAAAGGACTTTATTTCTGAGGCCCTTAGAGCACAAGCGGCATATTGCTTATAGCCTTCATATAGTATTGCTACGTGGGTGGGGAGCCATTATCACATTCCCCACTTCTAGAAGGTGAGACCCAAGCTGAGCACCTTGCAGAGTTGGTAATAGCATCATAAGCAGAAAGAATTGTCAGATATCATGTAGAGCAGCCTCTTGCTTCCAAGAAGTTTACTTAAACCACTGTCTATTTTATTTTTAACCATCTACCATGACAGAAATTCCACAGTGCTTGGACCCCTGAGCCATAACTTCATGGACCTAAAACATGTGCGGCCCCTGCTGCAATTATCTCTCTGCTATTCCAAAAGCCACAATTATAAATGCACTTAGGCAATTCTGCTTTATTTCCACGTATCCTCTGGGGTGCTTGGGGGGGGGAACTTTAAAAAAAAACTTTTTATTTTTACCTTCAACTAGGAGGTCTAACAAAAAGCTTTCCTAAAAGGTCCCTCAAAGGATCATCTGGCATGAAGCTCAGTATAAATAGCTCCTGAACCTTTGAAGTCCACAGAAGTTCCATGCTTGGATCAGCTCTGCAGAGCTGAGCAATAGAAGAAATGGGCCTGGAAATCTTTAGTGGATTTACTGTGAGCTACCCAACTTAGAGGGATTAGAGCAGGAACCTGATCTTAGAAATCAGCACAAATAAGCCTGAAATCAGCCAGGTAGCCTCACTTCAAATGCAAAAGGGAAGCTCAATTTAGGGATTTCTGGACTTCAAAACATAAATTGAGGTCCCCACTAAATCAGGTCTATCGTGTGTGTGTGTGTGTGTGTGTATGTATGTGTGTGTATGTGTGTGTGTGTGTATGTATGTGTGTGTGTGTGTGTATGTGTGTGTGTGTGTGTGTGTGTGTGTGTGTGTGTGTGTGTGTGTGTGTGTGTGTGTGTGTGTGTGTACACACACATCCAGGAGGGAGAGGAGACTGGGGGGGCTGCAAATGTCCCCAACTCTAAAAAAAATACAGCTATTTAGAGATCACACAGCACATATCTGAGCACGGTCTTAGTGTTCTGGGGTTCATATTCACATGAACATCTCGGGTAAGACTCATATCCCTAAAAAGGACATTTCACACCTTTTCAGAATCACAAAAGTCTTAAACAACATGCAGCTCACACACTGAATTCTCCCACAAAATTCAACCTCTTTCTTCCCTCAATGTGAACTATTACCTAAGAAAAGGGAAAAGATAGAGAAAAAAGCAATAATTTTTTTTTTAAAGTGATTCCCCCATCTGGATAACCAAAATGCAAAATATAATACTATAGCAAAAAGTTTCTCTCTGCTGTAGATAACTGTCTTTAAAAAAAAAAAAAAAAAAAGCAAAGTAATTAGGAAGAATGTCAGCCATTTAAATCACCTCCCACACCACACTTAGCAGCTGAGCACAGTCCAGAATCCCTAAGAGCAGTCCAGCTGTCCAATCTCAATTACTAGCCAAAAAACTTCCCCTGTGCCCATGTTCAGAAGATTGTTTTGCAAATGTCTCTGGTTCAAAAAGCATGGCTCCCTTTCACCCAAACGTCACCAGAAGCTTTAAAGGGCCCCTGATAATGCTGAACCTAAAATTAGCTTGGCCTTCAGATATGAAATGTTCCCAAATGTAGCCTGGCTTCCCAGTTGTGCATGTGGAACCTCCCATGAATACTTTGCCACCTTGCCACCTTTTCCTCGCTGTCTCCCCAATTTAGATTTTTGATCTCCCCAAGGCTCCTACTCTAGCTGAGCAAGAGGCTAGACAGCTCCCTTTATCCAGCCACAAAGGCAAAATCCTGGAGGTGTTATGTCGGCACACTACCTCTTTAGAAGGCAGCAAATTAAAAAGAAAATGGGCACCATAGTCAGCTGGTTGGGACTTTGGTAAGCAACTGAAGAGGTCTTGTCAGAAATGAGAAATACCCAGTAATGGGGGGGGGGGGAAGGAAATCTCTGCCAGGTACCTAAATTTGGCACTGAGTTGGTTCATTTGTGCTTTTCAGTTTTATAATTGAATCAAAATTAGGATCTGGAAAGGGGCCTTTGAAATCACTTAGTCAAACTCCTGCATTTTACAGAAGAGCCAATTGAGGCCCAGAGAAATTAAGTGATGGGCCCAAGGTCACATGGTTTGCTGGCAGTAGAACAAAGATTTCTTTAAACAAGCCAGGCTGCTCAAAAATTGAAGGATGTACATGAAAAGCTTCACTGACTTGCCAGTCAACAGAACCTTATATTTTAAAATGTTCTCATCCATATAAGCATAGTAAGTGAATGACAGAGGTCACTTGTGTTTTAAAATTGAATAAATGCTGATTAATTACCTTCTATATCCAAAGCACAATGTTCTCCACTATAATTTAGAATGCCTTTAGATTCCTTTGCTCCCCTTTTTAAGAACTGATTGGAGTGAGTGTACCTCAGACTTATTTTATGTCTTTATTTAGCATAGGGAAGTCTCTGCAGTGTTGGAATCAACTCAAGGCTCTGGGTTGGTGATGGAATTTCATAGCCATTAGGGGCTGCCTGCAGAAATTAGCTGAAATTTGGCAATGATGTTTGGATATTGCTTCTCAGCTGGTTTTTCCCTCTTTCCTCATTAACTTCAACTCAATTGACCCACCTTTGGTTTCGAGGGGAGCTGCCTAGAGGAACTATTATATAAACTTTCCTTAACTATAAGGGGGAAAGAAAGGAAATAATAGATGGAAGGAGGAGGAAATAAGAAACTGAGAAGGCAGCAAACAGAAGGGCAAGTACACGTACATATGTGGGAAGAAAAGAGAAATCAAAAGGACAGAGAAACAAGTTAAAAATGTTTAGAGAACTAAAAAAGAAAGAGGTAAAAAAGGTAAGAAGGGATGGCAGCAACATGCATTTCAAAAATTATAATATTTGAAGTCATCATCAGTACCAAGGTATCAGTTTTTAATTTGGTAAAAACTTTGTTGCCAATCTCAATAAACATACCAATGTAGTACTTATATATTAGATATTTTTCAAAAATCATCAAAAGTCTGCACAAAAAAGGCTCTACCAAAGTCACAGAGATCAATAGGTCTGCCCAACCAAGTTACAAGCAGCATCTAATAAACAGATTTTAACTTCAAAACTAGCAATGAACTTAAAGATCATATATTCCAAAAAGTAAATCAGAGATATTAACTTTCTCAGGGTCCAAGTAACATATTTGGTAGAGTAATCTATATAGTGTTTAAAAGTTTGTAAAACATTTTACAAATATTATATCATTTGATAAATATGGGATGTTACTATTATTATCCCCATTTTAGAGATGAGAAAACTGAGGTAGAAAATGGTTAATTGCCTAGTGTAGGGTTATATAGCTAGTGAATGTCTGAAGTGGGATTTGAACTTGGGTCTTCCTGATTCCAAATCCACTCAAGACTTCTCTGAATAATATTAAATTTGAACCTAAAGTTCATGAATTATTTTCTAAGATTATATTACTCCAGTTTTCATCTTCTGGCATCCAAAAGGATGAATCTACTCCTTAAAAGGCAAATAGTTTATGGTAAAAGTAATTTGCCTCCCAGAGAACCCCATCTACTAAGAGTAATAAGAATCAAATTTTGTCATAATGCTTTCCTATAGCCCATTAGATAAACATGAAGCAGAAATGAGGAAGAATAAGATGGGAGTATGATTGCAGCGTAGTAGCGTATTGCTCCAGGAGTGGGGGTAAGTTCAGATTTCACATGTGCTTTTTTGGCAGACAGGGCCAACTGGCACGCCCCCATCCCCATATCCTTTTCTCTTTTCCAGTCCCCAAATACTATTCTTGGTTCAGCAAAGCAAAGGGAATCAGCAAATATTAACACAAGGAACATGTACCCCATCAACCCTCCCTAAACCACATATAGAATGCAGAGTACCAGAAAGATAAATGGCTTTATCAACCATGAACTCCTCTGCAAAACGAATATGACAGAAATTCTTCTTGCTTTTCCGAATGGCTGTGATATCGCCACACTGCTCAAAGACTTCTTGAATGATTTCCTCAGTAGCATTTTCAGGTAATCCTCCCACAAACACGGTCTTGCACCCAGGAGGTCTCTCTCTTGTGGAAGGTGGTGGAAGATCTAATCACAACAAAGCACAACGATTTTGTCATTTACTTATTTACGTTATCTTTAGCCATTTCAGTAGGCAAAAAGTTAGACTCAGCTGGAACTTCTTAAAACCAAAGAGATTTCCTAGTTTGATGCCCATTTACATTTATCTTGGATTATATTGTTTTCAAGCTCCTCTTCCTTCCTCCTGACTCATTCTTACATGTAGAATGGCCATGCTTGTCCATGAGCAAAGATAAAGCAAATGTTAGCATAATTTCATTTCTCTTTCATAATACAGAAACCTCAGAAAACAGGGAGGGGGAAAGCAGAGAAGTACAAAACATGATGAAATGACAACATGATGAAAAACCTCTGCTGGTTATCTACTTTGTCTTGTTGCCAGATAATGGAACAGAAAGCCAGAACACAGAAAACATAACCTAACAGCTCGCAGAGTACTTACTTGGCTGTGAAACACCAGAGCTTAAAGAAACCACTTTTTTATTATTTACATTTAAATGAGCAAACTATTAAATTTGGGGGAAGCTGTATAAAAGATAAAGTGCACACTGTCATAACATTTTACCTAGTTTATATGCAGATTACTGAAGCAATTTTCTAAAAAGACCAGTTTTAAAAAATAGCCAACATTGATTAATAAGAATAAAAAAAAAATCAAAGCCAGAAAAATAGGTTGTGCTACTAAAGTTCATACACATGCTATCTGAAGTTTTATATAGGTATATTTAAAAATCTGGC
The DNA here is from genome assembly GCF_048593235.1 of Sminthopsis crassicaudata. Lineage (NCBI taxonomy): Eukaryota > Metazoa > Chordata > Mammalia > Dasyuromorphia > Dasyuridae > Sminthopsis > Sminthopsis crassicaudata. The sequence goes on along the minus strand of NC_133619.1, from coordinate 86,584,165 downwards.
CCATTTGAATCATCTAATATTTGTTGCCAAAATCTGGTGAAGAAATGTCCATAGATGTGGGCTAAAAAATAATTTTGAACTATCTTTTTTTCCATCTACTTCTGAAGACAGGTAGAAAGGTTCACATTGTTGTATTACACACTGCTTTGTAGTCAATGCTAGACTCCAGCTTGGTTGAAAAGATTTCTAACTTGGCTGTATCCCTAAATGTTACTGTATTACAGCATCAGCAAATGGTTGTAGGAGGCCGTAGGGTCCTACGATGTTTGATCCTTTTCAAAACTGCATGTAGTGCTAGGCTAGCATCACTGTTGTTATCAAGTCAGCTCCTTGACTCAGAAGCCGCTTCCACAGCATCCATATGTTTCTGCTAATACGGAGATCCAGCTTCTCCGTGAACTTGCAGGTCTGCAACAATGAGCCCAAGAGGAGGACACATTTGTCAGGACTTAGACACATGCACAAAGCTAGTTCTGAATTTATTTTTTAAATATGTAAATACATCTTCACTTGTATCACTTACTTGGGTTTGGAGGAAAGAGCGTACAACTTTTGCAGTGAATTATTTCTTTGACAACAGACATGTCTGTGGGTGGTGGTGGTGGGACTAAGCCCATGCCTGGTATCATTGGATTAATTGGAGTGATTCCAGTCATCATATTGAGACTCGGATCAAAGCCTGGCACGCAGATTGAATCTGTAGAGATAGAATTCAAAATCTCAGATTACAAAACGCAAATAAATTTTGTTAGTGTTTTGATGATAGAGAACATTCACTTTTACAATTTTCTTTATCGGGCAGGAACTTGTTTTTTTTTGGGGGAAAATATATATATATATATATATATATATATATATATATATATATATATATATATATATATATATATATATATATATATATATATATATATGTATACTGATATACTGCAAAGCATTCCAGAGATCTGGTATCAGAACAACTAGCCACCTCTCACCTCTGTGCTCTCTCATGCAGAATAGTGAGCCATCCATAAAGAAATGCTGCGTCACTTAAATATTAAGGACCAAGCAGAACGCGGCGTATTAAAGTTTGACACCGTGCACCGCGAAGTTTTCTGTTTCAGAACATCTGCATGCTATTTGCATTGGGTAGTGACCCAGAATGGGAGAAGAGTATCTTTTAGCAATGAAGGGCCGCCTAAAAATCCTTGTCAGTCCGATTCTGCCACCGTAGCCTTCTTTTCTAAATGATTTTGGCCGAGTTTCGCGTACAATCACCTGCTTTATGATAACATAGTCAAGAGACTGTCAAACCCCTCTGTGCTGGAAACAAGTGGCTTGTTTCCTTGTAGCTCACAGCACTCCATGGCTTTCATGCACTCGTTTTAGACCAAATCTCCTGCCCCCATTTATTTCCTCACCACTTATTCTTCGAACCCGAGCAATCCGGTTACTGACCCTTCCACTTTACTATTGCCGTTTCTTCCAAGGTTACTAAAGCTTTTAAATAGTTTTTTCCCCTCTCACTTCATAATGTCCATGACATTTCTACGGCACAGTTCTGCTGGCCACTGCTATCAGATACATCCTTGCCTTCACTTATACCAGTCTTTATTTTTCTTTTACTGGTTCATCTTCAAATGCACCTCCATCTTCCCCCCAAGTTCTAGTGCTGTATCATCAGTTACCTGTGGTATAGCACCAACTCAAAATGTCCCAAATTGATCTCATTGTCGGACAGTATTTCCCTATCCAAAGACTTATTTACAGGGATGGTACACATTCCCACAGACTTGAAATGCTGGGGTTACCCTAGATTCTTCCATACTTCTCAGTCACTACACCTCATCATTTGCTAAGTTCTGTTAATTGTCCCTCTCGAATCCATCCTTTCTTCTTCAATCAGAACCCTACTACATGGCTCTAATCATCTTTACTGGGACTAGCCTCCCAAACAGTCACCCTGACCTTAACTTTTCCTCTTTTGCAATCCATATTGACAAACAGCTCTTCCCAAGGCCCAGGAAATCTTACTGTCCATTCAGCAGTCTTAAAGTGGCTCCCTGTGGCTTAGAGGCTATAATAAAGTACTTAAGGTACTCAAGACCTTCCACAATCTGATCCAACTTACCTTCCCAACATTAGTTCATAAGATTCTCGTCCCCTCCTTTTATCCCACCTCTTGCCAATTAACATCCTCCTCTTGGTTCCTAGCCCCACTCAGGAGTCAGGTCTGTCATGAAACTTTCCTAGCATCACACCTCGCTCCCCCCACCCCCAGCTTATTGATTTATCCCTCCTAAAGTTTTCAAAAGTACTTTTTTTTTCTTAGATCTTTCTTTTGTTCTAATCATGCTTTGGGCTGTATATTTCCTTTTATGAAGCGCATTAAAAGCAAGAAATGTCTATTTATTTCTAAATTCCCCTTACTGCCTAGTGCATTGCATTCTACATATTAGGTGGACAAGACATATTTGTGATATGCTACGCTATAGGCCCAAGATGGCAGCAAGAAATTCCATAATAAGCAAAGGCTCAGGAAAGCATGAGAGATACAATCAAGAGACCCAGGAAGACGTAGCCAACATTTCAAGATTATATGAAGTTGAGAATTCTGAGGGAGACAGGAAGATGCAAAGACGATCCAGCCATCTCATGTCTTATCTGGAAGGATCATGGGAAGCTCTCTCTAATGATCATTTGGCCTAATCATGCTAATTAATGAATTTTATCCTATTTTACACAGGTGCCAGGATGAACACTTATTAGCAATTAGCAAAGCCTTCATGGTCATCAGGATACAACCAATTAGAATTGAAAAGTAAAGCATGCTTGCACCTCCCATATAGTTGTCTTCAATCAAATGTATAAGGAAGATAAAGACAGGAAAACTGTAAAGTTCAAGAGAGGAGTGAAATTCTTGCTTGGGCAAGAGGGCAATAAGGGTCAAAGAAACAAGCTTCAGATTTAAAACTGGAGAAGACCTTACACACCCACAGGGTCCAACAGCTTCCTTTCATAGATGAAATGAGGGAGGCATAAAAAGATTAAATGACTTATTTGAACTAAGAAGCATATGAGGCAGATTTTTAATACAGGTCCTCATGATTGTAAGCTCAAGTAAAAAATAAAACATGGCCAATGCACTATACAATATAAGGGATTCTTGGGTGGCAGCCAAGTGATGTGGTGGATTGAACACTGGGTTTCAATTCAGGAACACCCAAGTTAAAGTCTTAGTCATTTACTAGCTAGGCAACTCTGGTCAAGTCTGCCTCAGTTGCCTCAACTGTAAAATGGGAATAATAATAGTAGCCACTTCAAAGGGTTGTTTTGAGGAACAAATGAGATATTTGTAAAGCTCTTGGCTAGTTCCTAACACACAGTGAACACTTAATAAATAAATGCTTCCTTCCTTCCTTCCTGTCTCCCCATCACGTGAAGTTGTTCGGAGAAGGAAGAAAGTGGGATAAGATTTGTCCTTAAAGCAAGAGATAATTGCAAGTGAAAACATCAGCCTATTAAGATACCACTTCTTGTCAAAAATGAAGGACAAATAACAACTGCTAATATTAAGGCTATGTCTGACTCTATGGGAACTATCTCTAATAGCAGATGGGGCCTCTTGAGGAAGATCTTCCCTATTCATTAATGCAAGAAATGCCTTTTCTCCAGGAGCAAGGGGAAAGCACTTGGAAACCATATGTTCTCCTTCACCAAACCCCTTGAGTCCAATAGTTTATTGAACTGAATAATGCACATAGAAAGTATTGCATGCACTTATTAGGATTTCAATTGATAAGTACAAGTGGCTTCTAGAAATTAACCAAGCAATAAAACAGTGGTTAGACAACCATTTAACAAACTAGATGTTGACAAGATAGAGTAAATTCAAAGAAGGAGAGGTGCCAGAATTATAACTAGGTTAGAGTGACTAGAGCTTTGAATCAGAGGGCTGACATGCTGGGAGGAGGAATTTCCTTCATGCAGCAGTTTACAATTAAGGGGAAAATGCAGTATTTGTGGGAAAAAAAAAACTAAATATGTCATTGGGAAGAGGAGCAACTTCTTGGTAGCCAGGAGCTGTGATGATAGTGTGGTACTTCAGATAATTTTCTATAAGAAAAATAGGTGTACTTCACATCTCAAGGCCCTTCAGATAAAGGCAAAGCTGCCTCAGGAAAAATGAGTGCTTTCTAAAGTAGGGAAAAATCTATCATATTTGTCTGGGTATCTGATTTCTGGTTACAGCTCTATAGGGCAAGAAGGTAAAAGGATGGATGACCATAGCTATGAGCCTCAGCAAAAGAAACTAGGTTATGATTCACTTGGAGAAGACTTAGAAGAGGAGATAGCTATCTTAAAATACTAAAGGGCATTTATAAAAAAGGGGAGTTTGACTTGCTTTGCTTCATCTCAGAGGGAATAAATAGGAACAATTTGGTAAAAAGATTTAGGCTTGAAATATAAGGAAAGATTTCTTCACAATTGGAGCTATCAGAAACGAAATGCCTTCAGAAGTGCTGGTTTTCTCAATATTCTCTTCAAGGAAAGACTTGAAAACATGATAACCACTTGTCAATTATGTTTTAGTGAGCACTTTTATTAAGATACAGGTTAGATTAGACAGTCCCTTAGTTCCCTTCTAAATCTGAGCTATGGTTTTATAAGTGTCTGGGCAGACAGAGTAACGTCCACTGATAATCTCTGTCTGAATCTTTGCTACTGCAACTGCTTTCCAATTTCCATTATAAATACTTGGATTTTGGTGTTTCACAAAAATCTTGATATTGATCGGGCCAAGCCTTTGGATTTATACTTACTTAGACTACAATTCATACTGTGTCAATTTTCCCCTTGAAAACAATTATCCTTCCCTAGCCTCTGTGATTGTCCGGATCACTAGTTTGTGTTGGCCCACTGGCTAGATAAAGTATATGGCATCCTTCAAATCTGAGATTCTCAGATTTTGTTAATTTCACTTTAAAAGTTAGCTTGTCATTGCTGGAATCATGATTTCACATATATATATTTCCTCCCCAAAATAAAGAAAAGTCATATCTTCTCACTTAACCATAAGTTGAGGGAAAAGGACAGAGAAAAAGAGAGAAACAATCATTAATGGCTAGTGTTTAGGTAAGACAATTCAGCCCAAATAAGAAATAATAGTTAAATATATAAAGAACACATTTCTGAAAGTAAAATTTATAAATATTTTATCTATTTATAAATAAATTTTACCTATTTTATCTATTTATAAATGATCAAATGATATGAATGGATAAATTTCACAGTCATATAAAAATGGGGGTCTAAATCACTATTGATTAGAGAAATACAAATTATAAAAACTCTGATGTACCATCTCATGCCTGTTGTATTGGCTAAGATGACAGGAAAAGGTAATGATAAATATTGCAGTTATGTGGGAAAACTGGTTCACAAATGCACTGTTGGTAGAGTTGCGAAATGATCCAACCATTCTGGGGAGCAATTTGGAACTATGCATAAAGGGCTATAAAACTGTGCATACCCTTTGATCCAGAAGTCTCACTACTGGATCTGTACCTCAAAGAGATCATAAAAAAGAAAGGGAACCCACCATGTGCAAAATAGTTTACAGCAGCTCTTTTTATAGTGTCAAGGAACTGGAAATTGAGTGGATGTCCATCAATTGGGGGATAGCTAAATAAGTTTTGGTATATGAATGTAACGAAATATTATTGTTCTATAAGAAATGATCAGCAAAATGATTTCAGAAAAGTCTGAAAAGATTTACATGAATTGATACTGAGTGAAGTGAGCAGAACCAGGAAAGCATTGTACATAGTAAAGATTACATGATCAGCAGTGACAGACTTAGCTTTCTTATCAGTACTTGATTCAAGACAATTCTAATAGACTTGGGATAGAAAATGCACTACACATCCAGAGGGAGAACAATGAGACTGAATGCAGATCAAAGTATACTATTTTCACTTTTTTCTGTTTGCTTTTTCTTTCCTATGGCTTTTTCCCTTTTGTTCTGAGTCTACTTTCATGATTAGTATGGAAATATATTTAAAACTACTATACATGCATGACCTATATCAGATTGCTTACTGTCTTTGGGGGGGGGAGAGAAAAAATCAGAAATTCAAAATCTTACAAAATGAATCTCTAAAATATATAATGTTTTTACATGTAATTGGAAAAATAAAATACTATACTAAGTGGGGGGGAGTGTGATTCTCAGTAAGCTCTTCTTTCTTCTCTTCCTTTGTCCCTCCCTCTTTTTTTCCCTTTCTTCCTCCTTCCTTCCTTCATTTCCCCTTCTATTTAACATTCTCTTCTTAACAATGCTTTGAGTCTTCCAGTGACATGCACTTGCTGGTAACACTCAGAGCTAAAAATGCTGATGACCTTCTTCAGAACATTCACTTCAACATCAACAATATATCAATTACTTACACAAAATATAAGGAAAGGAAATGCAATGATAATTAAGATATTGTCATGGTTTAGTTTATCTATAATAATACAACACATGAATAAATAATCAATAACATAAATCAAAGAGGAATGGGATAAAAAGCACCTCCTCGACCGTCTGCTTCCTCATTTCCTCTGGCATCATTCATTTGACAATAAGATGCTATTTCTCACTACTCCCAAGACATACACACAGTGCAACTGTGAAGTTAGATTCTAAAGAAGTTCTGAAACAGTTCACTTGTCAAATTCTACTTTTATCCCAATAATGACAGGTTTCATCTTGCTCAAGTATAAAATGAGGAGGTTAGATCTCATAGCCTCTAAGGCAGGTTTGTCTATTCATTCTTTCAATAAATATTTGCTACTACTATTTAATAAATATTAGCACAGAGCACTATGTGCTAGGCAAAGGCATGCTGATTTAGCAGATAAAGTGCTAGACTCTAATTCAGAAAGATGAATTTAAATCTGGCATTTAGCAGTTGTGTTACCTCAAAGGGCTCATTGGGTTTCAAACAACTCTGTTGTTCTACATGAGTTGACATCATAGTTCACACTAATAAAAGTACAAGCTTTTAGCAAACTGATATGTTTGCCAAACAAGGAGATAGATAGAAAGGAAACTCACCAGCTAACTAGCTAGAAAGACATAAGTATTTATTAAGTACTGTATGTGAGCTTAAATTTTTTTTTTAAGATCTTTACCTACAAATTAGTAGAACATATAAGACTAGAAAAAATTCAATAATACAAAACTGAATATAAATACAAATTAGAGGCAGGAATAAGATGTTATTATGAGCGTTCATTAGGAGAGAAAGATCATGCTGAAGTGAAAGTAGGCCTCATGAAAGAAGTGATCTTTGCCATGGATCTGAACCTAATATTCTACTACTAATACAGAAAATCTCCAAGATTCAGTTTCAACTAGAAAATACTATAACTCTACTGCTATAGCTCAAGGTATTTTAAGAACTCCTACTTGAGAATTCAATTGCCTTCAAATCCACTTTATGAGCCATACATGACAATGACTCTCATTTCATAGTCACATCTCATTTTTTGCCTTCCAAACCACATATCTCAACTTGATCACTCATAGCATTCACCGAGACTTGACACTTGACTCCAAACAAATTTCAGCTGTTTCCAAAAAGCAAAATCTTTTTTTTAAAGGAGAAATGTTTGCTACCACTGGGAATATTTGAAAGAATGTGAACCAAAATAAGTCTTTAAAAGATTGTGTCCAAAGGAGGAGGCAGAAAAAAGATATTTTGAACATTGATTCTTTGAATATCATTTTTAAAGTACATAATCTTTCAAGCTGATGGCTTTGAAAGGGACAAAATGTATGGAAACATATGAATTCTATGATGTTAAATATAAATGGTAGTCTCATTATTTTACAATTCCACCTTCTAAAACATTTGTTTGGGGTTTTTTGGGGTTTTTTGTCATGCAATCTTTCCATGATGTATCAACAAAAAGATTGGTTAAAACTGAAATAGCTCAGAGGAGCAAGACTAAAAAGGGCCATGAATTATTTTAGGCATATATTTCCCACAACTACAAGGCCCAGTGATTATATTTTCCTTTAGCTATAATGGCCCTTCCCTCATCCCCACCCTTTCTCTGTTGGAATGCAAAATAAATGGAGGGATGGATTACCAGTAAGCATGACTTATCTCATGAGTGAAATAATTTAACCTATAATAAGAATTATTCAGATTTTCCTAAGACAAAAATATGCAAAGAATATGGATGGGATTTGGTAATATATTTCTGATGAAATCAGTGCTTTGAAAAAAACTTGGAAGAATAACAATTGATAAAATCCACTCTTCTTCGGTACTTTAAAGTTTATAAAGTGTTCACCTCAATGCAGTGAGGAGACAGGACAAGTATTATTAACCACATTTGCAGATGAATAAATTGGGCTCAAGAAGGGTAAATAGCTGGCCCAACATCAGACAGCTAACAGGTGTCAGAAATGGGATTTGGAAGAAGGCTTTCAGTCATTGAGACTGATTTTCTTTCTACTATACCCTTTTGTGGGATCTCCCAGGACCTGGGATTGGACACTGTGTGGTGGAGAATGGGAGAGGATTAGAGATTTGTCTTAGAAGATCCACGAATTTTTAAACATTACAAGAAGACATGAGGGGGAGTTGGGTGGCGCAGTGGATAGAGCACCGGTTCTAAAGTCAGGAGGACCCGAGTTCAAATTTGACCTCAGACACTTAAACTGTGTGATCCTGGGCAAGTCACTTAACCCCAATTGTCTCGGGGGGGGGAAAAAAAGAAAGAAAGAAAGAAAGAAAAAGAAAAAAAAAAAGACAAGACATGAAAAAGGCCTTTCATACACAGACAGTAAGAGAAGGGCAGACTAAGAGACAGGCTTGTCTCTTGTTTCTGGCTTGCCTGGAATAGTTATGCTGGTGACGTTACTAATGCTGCCCTCCATTTCCACTGAGGATGGGAGGGGGAAAAACAAACAAATCAAAGCATGGGAGGGCCGAGTTCTTTTTTAAATAATAGCTTGCACATTAGTCTGTATGTGGTTTTTATGGTTACAGAAGTGCTTTCTCTTTATTATCTCGTTTGATCCACACAACTCCCTATGAAATCATTAGTATAAATATTACAGATGAGGAAACTGAGTCACAGAGAGGTGCTCCACGTGATTGCTCAAAGATGCATAACTCCTAAGTGACGGAGCCAGGTCTTGGAGCTCCTTTTCCTATTCTAGATCCACTGTCTACACAAAATCACCTTCTGACAGAGATAGTTTCCAGCCCTGAGTTATGTCATCTCCTTCTTTGGATCTAAATGTATGAGACAAATTCCCAATTTCCTGATTCTTGTTGTGGTGGCTGGCCCTGTGTCATCACTATTTTCCAAACCAGGGGTTTGTGCTGGGGGGCGGGTTGGATTGGGGATTCTGAGGTCACAGCCATGATTGGGTACAGGCTGTGGAACAGTCAGGGCCCTGTCTGGGGCCCATCAACACTCTCTACATCCTCCTTTTCTTCTGACTACTGTCTACTCTTGAGCTCTTTTCTTCCTTTCAGGTCTCATATTCAGAGTCTGCCACCATCTCTGCCTGTCCCCCTACCCAACCATATCTTCAGTGAGAACAAGATCCTTTCTGAAAGAAATGAGTCAAAGGAATTACAACACACTAATTAGATTAGACGGACCTCACAGTTCCTTCTAACTGAAGGGGAGAATAGGTGATTTAAAATCCAATCTATTGAATGAAGGAAAAGCCCAAATTCATGATGTCAAAACTGTAGGGGCAAAAAAGCCTCTAAGAATTTTTTTTTTTTTTTAAATAGGGTAGTTCCACTCACTAGAGTTCTGGTAAATCAGTATGTAGTCCACAATGCTGAGGAGTTTTCCAAAAACACTGAGAAGTAATTCCCTCAATAAACAAATAGTTTTCATATATACGATATATGCATACATGTATATGTGCACATATATGAAGACACACATGTATGTACTTATTAGTATATGTATATACGTGTATATATCCATATCTACATTTACATTTATTTACATCATATATGTGCATTGTGTATATTATGTATATTTACATACATATCTGTTGTGTATATATTTATAAATATGTTTGTGCACACACATATGCAACACATACACACATAATTTGGAACCAAACTTCTTTTAAAAGATGATCTTTAATTTCCTTTTTGGAAGCTTTCCTGAAAATTGCTTTCTTAGAAAATGAATCGTATTCAGGTCTTCTTTCACTCCAGACTGAATAAAGGACATGAAATATAAAATGAAAGAAATTAACTCCATAGGAGATTAGACGTAAGGTGAAGAGTGAAATCATATAAGAAGTTTATTTTCATAGCAAAATCTTGAAGAGAATAAAACTGTCTTTAAAAAATAATGCTTTTATCTTTGCCAAATGATTCATAAGTCACAAGGAGTACATTTTTCACTTAAATACTAGACTAATAACAAACATGTTAAAAGTCTTGCTGTGCTCATTTTATAAACAAAGGTCTCATTTCATCTCTCCTATTTTTTGAGTCTACTTTTCATCAATACTGGTGGGATCCAGAGCAATGAAGAATTTAGAGTTGATTGCAAGGCTTATGGACTTTGGGATAAAATTTGTGTCCCTCTTTGAAAATATGACAAGGCTAACAAAGTAATGGGAACTTCAAACTCAATTTCTCCTTCAGGAAGCCTTTCTCAATCCCTCAGGATTCTAGTACCTCTCCTCTGCTAATTATTTCCAATTTATCCTTGATATAGGCTGTCTGTTCATAGTTGTTTACATGTTTCCTCCATTAGATTGTGGGCTCCTTGAGGGCAAATTTGTCTTTTTAATCTTTCTTTGTATCTGTAGTTCTAAGTATACTATCTGGAATATTTCATACATACTATATTATATTATATGCCTGGTACATTGTAGGCACTGAATGTTTCCTGACTGGCAAAAAAGCCCCAGAATAATGGTCTTGAACTAATCTGTCTGCCATATCACAGCCTATAAATAGCATTAGGTAGCAAATTAAATACTAAGAAAAGACCTTTAAGAATGCTTGTTTTAGGTGAGCAGTTAGTTTAAAAAGTATCCAAAAAGGTCCCTGAAAGCTCCTCACACTGGGCTGGTTAGATAAACTGAATGAATGAGAACTACCAAAAATGACCATTCAGTTAGCTAGTCCACACCACTCAGAGGATGTCATCAAAATGTTTTATTGACTTACTAAAATATGGAAATACCAGAAGAACCAACATAACTGCGACATGAAAGCTTTTAATGGAGCATCTGGACTATAACAAGTAATAAGCTTAAGCTATTTGGAAGCCAGCTCTGTCTTTCCTTTCCCCACTTCATTTCTATTCTCACTAGAGGTCAAACCCTTATCACTTCTTGCCTTCATGTGCTTTGTGCTGCCTTATTCCCAGATCTCAGTTCTCAAAATATAGCCTAATATTGCATATGCATTTCTGATTGCCATGTTACATTGATAAGAGTTCACAGACTTTCTTCTGCCCCCCATAATCTTTTTTAGGTGGTGAAATGTCATCCAGGAATCCCTCCTCCAGATTATATTTGCAACAATGAGTATTTGAACCCTACAATTAGACTTTATCTTGATAGCTACCATATTTAATTTGGCCTAATTCTCTGCTTCTTTCTACTACCAAAACCTTGGCAAAATCTCAGCAATTTTCTCAATCTCAGTTTCATCAAATGTAAAGATGAAAAGGGAAAAGCAAGAGAACCACTGAAGAAAATCTTAAAGCTGAAGTCTATGATCCTAAGTAAATACAAAGTAATTTCAAGAGAGTGAGAAAGTGATGATAACTGAGATAAAACAAAATTATGTAGGATGGGGCACCTGACCTGTGATTTGAAGTAAAGATTCAATGAGACAAAGTTGAGGAGAAAGTAGAAAGTCTGTTCTGAAAGTGGGTGACCACCTGAGCAAAAGCTTTAAGGTCAGAGGTGGGTAATAGCTAATAGGCAAGTAGAATAGGAGGGAGAAAGGAGGGGGAAAAAAGAGAAAGAGAAGGAAGAGGAAAAGAGAAAGTGAAAGGAGGAGGGATAGAGTGTGTGCAAAAGACAGAGGAGAGATAGAAACAGAGAAAAAACAAAGAAACAGATAGGAGACAAAGAGAGACAAAGACAGAAATAGGAAAAGAGGGAGGGAAGAAGAAATGAAAAGAGAAGAAGGGGAGAGAAAGAAAGAGAGAGAAAAAAATCAGAGGGTGAAAAGGAAGAAAAGAAGGAAGAAAAGAAAAGGGGAAAGAATCGCTAATAGAAAGACACAGAGAGAGAGTGAGAGAGAGAATGAAAGAATAGCACGAAATGAGATTGGAAAGGAAGGTGGAAACCATATTTTTAGTGCTTTAATATGTCAGATTTGAGAGTTTATATTTCTTCCAATAAACCATAGGGAGTTATTTTACATTTTAAGTTAGGAAGATTACAATTTTAGATCTTACAGAGGACATAATGAACAAGAAAGGAAGTGGAGGCAGACAGGCTAATTACTAAGTATGAGACTATTGCAATAGTCTGGGAGAGATGAAGACCCTAAATAGGGTTCAGGACAACTCTGACAAGTCAGGAACAATTAAAAAAGAGAAGGAAGAGATGAGGATGACTTTTAGGGTTTTCACCTAATGGATGGCAGTGTCATCAATGAAAGAATTATTTTTCATCTTTGGGTCTTACGCATCTAGCACAAAACGTACTTATATTAGATTCTTAGTGAACGTTTTTTTAAATTTGAATTTAGTTGTAGGTCAAAGGGCACTCAATGTCTCCTATCAGATCCAGGTAAAATAATTTCTCTCTCAGATTCTTTTATTTTTAAGGTGGCTGGTATATAGTAGATGGAGGGAAAGGGAAGTATCTAATATCTTTAAGAAAGAAATAATACATGACACATCCACTTTTTCAGCGATATCAGAAGACGCAGAAAGCAACATCATTGAACCTGGTAGGCAGATACAGTGGTATCTCAGCAGCTGTCTGTTTTAAAACTCACTGAATTTGGTATTTGACACATTTCAAAGAGAGAGAAAAATGCTTCAGCACTTGATGCTGGCTTTGTTGCACCTGGTTGTTGTCTTGATTGAGCAGTAGGGATGAGAGGTGGGCCACATGTACTGCCATTGACCTCATCCATCTCTGGGTAATTCCTCCCCAGTGAAGGAGGCTGTTTGTAGGACCATTAGATTGGAGCCCATGATGCTGATGCTGTAGGCCTTGACAGGAGGGTTCCTGGACAGTTTCTGCAGGATGAGGCTGCTGCACAGTTCCCTGGCTCCCAAAACAATCCTATTGGCCCTCCTGATTCCAAGATGCTGTATCCATTATGCTATCTAGCTGCCCCCAAAACAATACTACTGGAAGGGGCACAGAGTGGCTGACATGCTCATCAGGAGGAGAAGCAGCAGCAGCAGGAACAGCCCAGGCAGAGCCAGTTAGTGGAGGAAGACTGGCTCACCATCTTGGATGGCAGCCAGAGCCCTGGGCAATGGAGAGTGCAGGACCATAGGTTCTGTCTCTACACCTAGGGGTCTCCTTTCTTCCCCTAAACAAGTTTGTGGGGTGAGGGGGGCAGAAATGTGCAAAGATCAAGGTTCCTCTCAGAAAGTAAGTTGGGTCAAGAAAAGAGGAGTCTGGCTGGATGGGCTGGGTTGGCTTGTTTCTCCACAGCTGAAAGCCCCACTTGCCCTTTTGGGGAAAGAGGTGGGAAGGGATGGTTAGGCTGCGGACTGGAGACATACTCCTTATGGGAAAAACTTGTTCCCATCGTTTTTGGTCACTCCTCATGCCTTCAGGAACCAAAACATGGAGAAGTGAAAGGATGAGCTCTTAAAACCCCACACTACAATTCTCTTCCTTCTCTAAACAGGACCAGATATTGATGTGATATCTCAGCCAAAGATGGATGGCTTTCTGAGCTACTTGTTGAGAGAGAATCAGAAAAAAGCTACTTGAAGACATTTGTAAGAACTATAACTGCCTCTCTATTCCTAATATGGGCAAAATTTAAAAGAATTTAAAATCTGGAATATTCTTATGTACCTAGTTAGTCACAGAGGGAAATTACTGTTTCTCAGAATTTGTATAGCTAATTTTTTTTATTTTTTTTTTAAATAAGGAAGTCCAGAGAAGGGTTCCCAAATAGGGTTTGAAGATAGATAACAATTTGTGTCTGGTAGTAACAATACTAACAACAACACAAGTACTACTACTATTACCACCTCTACTACCACTATCTACTACTACTACTGTTACTCCTATTTCTATAACTACAACAACTACAACAACTACAACAACTACAACAACTCCTCCTCCTCACATTTATACTCAAGTGATATGTTTGGGGATATATATATATATATATATATATATGTATATATATATATATGTATATATATATATATGTATATATATATATATATATACATATATATATATATATATATATATATATATACATATATATATATATATATATATATTATTGTTTTGCATTTTCCTTTCAATGAAGTAGATGGCAAGCTATCTATATTTGCCCATCTGGTGATACTCTTGCCTCCTTTCTCCAATACGTTTGCCACAGGGGTCCACCCAATATGTCTCTCTCCCTTTTTCTTCATGTTATGAGGCTATCAGGGCAGCTTTCTCATTATCCACCTGCTATCCCTCATATAAGACGTGTAAGCATCCCATCTTTTCCTATCATGCATTTCCCCAGAAGCATTTTTTTTACCCCTGTTCATCAAAACTCCTCATTAGTTATACATTGCAGCTACTCAAGCCACCATGCACTTCTCCATTCCCTCTTCATGATATTCATGCTCATCCTTTTAAAGGTTGTAAAGTTCCACAGCTCACAACCACACAGCCATTTCCATGTCGCTTTAAAGTTTTGCAAAGCTACTTATATGTATTATCTCATTTGAGCTCCACAACAATTCTTTAATGTAAGCCGTCTGCTGCCTACTGGGCTCCAGTCCATTCGGGATCCGGCAGGCTGCTACCCACCTGAAGTCCAAGAGAATAGACTCAGAGAATGGAGCTGGCTAATTTGCTTTTTTCCTAACTTCTTTTCATAGCCTTTTTCATTAGCTGATAATGAATTTCCATCTGGTACAATGGTATGTGACCTTGTACTGTCAAGTTTTTACATGATAAAATGTTCTGAATAGGCTCTTGGTGTTCTCGGTGGTTATGGGTATTTTTTCCCTTCTCCCCTGTGACTTAAATGATCATTGCTGTAGGTGCACACTGCAGATAGGAAGAAAGAAGAAAAAAAAAACTAAGGGGGCTTTAGAAACTTCTTTCCTGAGTGCTCAAACAGCCACAGAGCCCACACTTCTCTTAGAAGCAAAGATGTAAATATATATCAAAAGCTCAAAATATTTATCTAAGTCCACTTGTCCCTGGCATTTAATGGCTCCCATTCTAAAGAACTGCTTTAGCTCTTTGTCTGAACTCAAGATAACAGCTGAGTGAATGCCAGGCCTTTCTGGGAGCCAAATCACATGTAAATGAAGTAATGATCAGTCAGTGAGTGGGGAGCACAGATGGCATTTCAGAGCGTGAGATCTTTCTGTACAAGGATCTTCCAATTGAACCCCACACCCCCGGATATGTGCAGAGGATATTTAATGAGGATTAGGTTTTGATTTTATAAGTCAGCTGGGGTTTCAGTTTGCAGAGGCAGCTGAGAACTATGTAACTTTCCATAAATTTAAGTGGAAAGAAACAAATCTTGTTCAATATTTACCTTCCAAGATGAAGCCCTTATCATTTTGTTTTAAAACAAGTTATATAAGTATTCTTTATTCTTAGCCTTTTAAGAAATTGAAATTTTGCAGACATTGTCTGATAAATAAGATCAACAGGTGGCAGGCAATTTTGTAAGAGTATACTGATATCATCTTAAGAGAATTAAATATATCAAGAATTCCAGGCAGAACGTGTTACAAGAATAAGCACCAAAACTTTGGCATAGTCTTAAAAGGATTACATGATTTTATATTAATTCCATTGAGCCTTCTTTGCAAAGTAGGCTTGATGACCACACTTACTGCCACAAATCAATTCCAACAAATGAGACAATGATGTAGGCTATAAAAGCCCTCTGAAAAGGTGCCATCCCAAAGTAAGGCATTGTTATTATTGCTGCTGTTTTAGTTACATGACCCAGGCTTCATTCACTTCATCATGTTGTTTGACTCCTTATCATTTTCCTCCCAAACCCTTGTCTGATGCATCACCATGGTGCTAGGGGCAGCTTGGGACTCCTGGGCTTTGCTAAGCTCTGGCACATCCTGCTAATGTGGAAAGGCTTTGGGTTTAAGCCAACGGATAAACTCTCCTCGGTGGGTACTGGTCCAAGAAAAAGGCTGGATGAATTCAGTCTCATCCATCCTCAGAAAGCTGGCCACAGGAAGCCACAAACCAATCAGCAAGATATGGAGGGACTGAGGTAAACAGTAGGCAAGGGAATCTACACAGCGATGAGATTAAAGTTCTTTCAGAATACTAAGGTGCTGATAGTACTGCTTTATAGACCACAAAGTATATTATTTGCAATATTGTGAAATAATATGGGGCCCTCATTTTTTCACATTCATTTGGGAATTTATTTAATCTATCTTCTCATTTTGGAACTGAAAAGTGGAATAAGGCACCAAAGATCATAAAACAAATCTAAGAGGGCTCTCTCTCATATGTTTTCAAGCTTATTATCCCTAATTTTACAGCTCTCCCCAATTTGTCTGCTTATAACACCCAACCATGTGTTGAATCTTAAGGAGTCAGTGAAGAAAATAATATGGTGTTTGAAAACCTGACCTATTCAAGTCTCCATTTGATAATTTTTTATTATTTTAAAGCTACTTTGGAGAATAAGAGTTTTCAAATAGTCCTTGATTTACAAGAGGAAAAATTAAGGGTCACATACATAAAGATAAACTTTTAATTTTGTGTAAAGAAATAAAGAAAATTTTCTATTGCTATATTAAAAATTAAGAACAGTTCATGTGAAATATTCAATAAACATAATGGATAATGAAAGAATAAATAAACTTTATATTATGGATAGATAAGGGAGAAAGAAGAGTAGAGATTAAGAGGTTAAGGAGAAAAAGAATTAGAGAAAAATACAAAGGAGTGGAAGACAGAAAAAAGAAGAGAAATATTAACATAAGGACAAATAAAAGTAGAAAGCTTGTTAATGAAAAATAAGAGCAATATATTAGCATAGTAAAAATATGAGAAAAGAAAGGAAAAGAGAAGGAGGTAAAGAGGAAGACACATGCAAAGAGAAACAGAGACAGACTGATGCATAGCAGTATAAAAAAATCATAGACAGGGAAAAAGACAGAGAAAAAAAGTCTTTATGTAGATATATTTTATAGATATAGACGTGTATGTCTTTAGACTTAGCTAGCTAACTTTATATCAATATAGAAAGAGAGAAAAATCCTGAAAGCCAGAAATGTATACTCATGGAGTAATATTCCAATCTTACAATGTTTTAGCCTAGTGTTGTTCAAGACTCTTAAAACCATATTGTGTCTTTATGATTTTGGTATAAGATGCGGATGTCACATTTTGATATTTTACTTAGGATACTGAATTAAGATAAGGGTCAGAGGCTTCCCATGTTGACTGCAGGTTATTAGGGAATATAGAGACTACAAAGTCACAAGCACAGATTTTCAAGGGTCTGCTGCTCTAGTCCCATAATTTTAACATTTTTAGAGACTGTAGAGGGCTGATGCTAATGCAGATGCTAATGCTTCTCTACTTGCCATTTACTTAACATTTATTTAGTATCCCTCTTCCTGCTCAAAACCATGATTGACACTAGGGGAAAATAAATTTAAATTAAGTTATATACATACACTTACACAAAAGTACACAAATTAAGTACATACATACACTTACACAAAAACATGACTATGAAGTCATATAATGTAGCCATAAATAGACATTTGTGATATAATTGTAGTAATTTCTCAAATGGACAGACATGCCCCTGTGTACCCAAACCACAGTGCCTCAGATGTCATATGCACCTCAAGTATTTTTTTAAATTTCTATGTGTGGAAGATAAATTTTTTTGGGGGGGAATGGGGAATATAAAGACAGAAAAGCAAATCAAAAACTTGATTGCACATAGGTGAATAGAATGTGGGACTTAGAATTAGTATGACCCGAGTTCACATTCTACCTTTTAAAACTTAACTTAGCTGTGTTATTATATTTCAATCACTTAACATCTCTCATCTTCATTTTGTCAGTAATATCAGTAATATTTTTCTTACAGAGTTTGAAGGTCAAAGGAAATAATGTAATCTTTTTTTTCCTTTAAGAATGATTTTTATTATATTTTCCCCAATTACATTTAAAACAATCTTTATTTCCTTATACAACTTTTGACTTCTAGATTCTCTCCTTTATCCCCACCATCCAGCCCCCATTAAGAAACCACATGTGAAGTTATGCAAAATATTTCCATAAAAGTCAATTTCTAAAAGAAAATGTAGATCTCCCACCCTAAAAAAAAAAGACTCAAGAAAAAACAAAGGTAAAAAGAAATAGAGGGGAAGGGAAAGAAAGGGAGAAGAGCAGGGAAGGGAAGTAGAAAGGGAGAGAAAGAGGAATAAAGAAGGGGAGGGAGAGAGAAAAATATATCTCAATTTTTATCTGTATTAAGACATAATCAGTTCCTTCTCTGAGTGTGGACAGGATTTTTCATAAATCCTTAAGAGTAGTCATGGATCAGTGAATCTCTGAGAATAGCAATCACCCCAGAATATTGGTATTACTTTGCATACAGTACATTTTACTTTTCTTGAGTTCATGAAGGACTTTTTTTTCCTGAGAGCATCCTGCCCATCATTTCCCTTAGAATAATAATAATCTGTCATAGTCACAAAGCACAATTTATTCAGCTATTTCCTAACTGATGGGCATCATCTCAATTTCCAATTTTTTTTTCGCCATGAGAACAGAGCTGCTATTAATATTTTTGGTACATACTGATCTTTTCCCTTTTTTAAAATGTCTTTTGGGATTCGTGCCTAGTAATGGTATTTTTAGGTTAAAAGATATATGTGAATTTATAGTCCTATTATATCTTTTGATTATTTATCAATAGGAACATAGCTCTTATTTTTTTATAAATTTGTTTCCATTCCCTCTATGTATGAGAAATGAGGCCTTATTAGAGAAATTTGCTTCAAAATTCTTTTTACAATTATTATTGCAAACTATTTCCCCCCAATTTATTCTATTCTCTCTCCTTTCACTCAATCTCTCCTCAGAAGTGTTTTACTGCTAATCCTTCACTCCCCTAATATGCCCTCTCTTTAAATACACTCCCCCTTCCTGTTTTCCATTCCTCTCCTACTTTCCTGTAGAGTAAGTTAGATTTCTATATTCATATTAAGTGTATATGTTATTTCCTCTTTGAGCTAATTCTGATGAGAGTAAGGTTCACTTACTCCCCCTTTTTTCCCCCCTCTATCTCTTCACTGAGATAACTTATACTATTCCACTTCTCCCTTTCCTTTTCCCCTTATACATTCCTCTATCGATCCTTAGTTTCATTTTTAAGATATTATTCCTTTATATTCAATTCATACTTATGCCATCTATATATACACTCCTTTTGACTGCTATAATAATGAGAAAGTTCTAATAAGTTACAAGTGTCATCTTCCCATGTAGGAACAGAAACAGATAAATCTTATGATACCACTTTCCTGATTACCTCCTTATGCTTCTCCAAACTCTTGTATTTGAAAATCAGATTTTTCATTCATCTCTGGTCTTTTCATCATGAATGCTTGCAATTCTTTTGTTTCATTTAATTTCTATCTTTTCTCTTCAAGAATTATACTCAGTTTTGCTGGGTAGGTGTTTGTTATAGTTCTGTGGAATATCATATTCCAATTCTTCAGGTTCTGTGGCTATATTTTCTCCTTACTCTTAAAGTTTCAGAATTTAGGTATAACATTCCTGGGAATTTTCATTTTGTGGATCTCTTTCAGGAGGTGATTGGTGGATTCTTTCAATTTCTATTTTATCCTTTGATTCTAGAAAGATGATGGCCAGGTTCTTCTTCTTTATCTTCATTTTTATCTTTTTTTCTTTTTTTTTGATCATGACTTTCAGATAAAACAATAATTTTAAAATTATCTCTTGTAGATTTATTTTCCAGGTCAGTTGGGTTTTCCAATGAGATATTTCATATTTTTCTTTTTTTTTTATTTATTGTAGCTTGATTTCTCATAAAGTCATTAGTTTCCATTTGCTCAATTCTAATTTTTAAGGAATTATTTTCCTTAGTGAGCTTTTGTACCTTTTACCTACTTTTGCCAATTTTGTTTCTTTTCATTCTTCTCTTAATTAGCTTTTTGTATTTTTTTTTTGCGCCACTCTCAATTCTTTTTCATATTTTCCCTCTATCTCTTTTACTTGATTTTTAAAATACCCTTTGAGCTCTTCCATACCCCAAGATCAATTCTTATTTTCTTGGAGGCTTTGGATATAGAAGCTTTGACTTTGTCATCTTCTTCTGAGTATGTGTTTTGATCTTCCTTTTCACCATAGTAACTTTTTATAATCAGAAACTTTTTTTGTTGTTTGCTCATTTTCCTGGATTTTAACTCTTTATCAAAGTAAGGCTCTGTCTCCAGGGTGAACTGTCTCTAGCTTCTGGGGTTTGTGCAGCTAACCACAAGCTTTCTTTTCTGCCCTGAAACTGTGAGGATTGTCCCCATCCCTTTGGAGTTGTAAGATCTAGTGTGTGAAAGCAAGAGTCCTTCCTCGGTGTTAATGAGGAGACCTTTTTGTGAGCTGTGCCCTCAGGAAGCTGCCATTGCCATCACTGCCCATGCCCATTCCTGGTTTGCTGGTTTCCCAAGGTTCTCTCAACTTACTGACAAACCTTTTCCGCTGACCTTCCAAGTTGTCATCCTTGTCTCTGTCCTTAGAGGTCTGAAACTGCCAGTACTGCCACTGATTCAGAGGTCCCTACATCCATTCTTGTTTTGCTGGTTCTGAGGCTTGGCTGGGAATCATACTGTATTGGCACTGCATGCACCCAGACCGCAGGCTGGACTCTCACTCTGAGGTCAAAGACTTTTTCTGCTGATCTTCTAAGTTGTCTCTGGCTGGAAAATGTTCTACCCCATTTTTGGGTGTTCTGACGCTTTAAAATTGTTTAGAGTCACTAAAGGAATTTAGAGTAGTTTAGGGAAGAGATTGGGTGAGTTCTTGACTTTGCCATGATGGCTCCACCTCTCATGAATGATTTTTTTTTATTTAAAACAAATTTGTGGTAAGATTACATGATCATTATTCTGATGTTTTGATAGACTTGTCAATGATCAACATTGGAGTGACCAATAATGGCTCCCTAAAGTCACTTAATTAATTTGATTTTAGCTTATTGTGACTTGACAGCATCTGAAATCTTTTTTCTCATATTTATCTTTCATTTCTAAAATAAAAGATCCTCTACAGTTTTTTTAAATTAAAAAATAATAATTCTAAGAAATCATTCTTTCAGAGGAAATCAGGAAGACCCCCACAAAAACAACAAAAGAAATATTTTGACAAGAATTTGGCTTTGCTAAATCTTGCTTACATTTTTTTTACATGTGGATTTATATTTTAATTCAAACATTCTTGAAAATTATATGATCAGAAAAGGAGACTTGGCAACAGGGCATAATAACTGGCTATGGATAATAACTGGCCCCAGAAAGTTGTCATTGTTTGTCTTTCATTCTCCAAGAGGACCATAACACATAGGTGATAATTGGATTAAAGTGAGCAAAGGCTATGCAAAGTTACCAGCTTCCCTTTTTCTTTCAGAGCCATCTGGGTCCTATGGCAAAATCTAGATTAGGACAACAGGAGATGGCCCTGGATGAAGTGGGAGATCTTGACCTTTTTTAAGATTAGAACTTTAATATGTCTTGGTTTGACTGAGGCAATGGTACCACTGAGCAATGGTAGAAAAACTAGACACATGAATTTAGTAAGGGGTAAAAAACACACACAAATCACCACTTTTAAAAACAATAACAGAAAACTTTCCAATATTTTTATAACAATCGAGCTATTTCAAAGTAGAATGAGCTGCCTCAGGAGGTAGGGACCCAACTTCCCCCTTTGAGATTTTCAAGGAAATTTTGGAGGACTACTTGCCAGGTATGTTGTAGAGAGAATTGTTGTCCAGATATTGGTTGATAATGGATATTGGATTACATAACCTCTAAAGTCCTTATTCGACTTTGAGATTCTGTGATTTTACTTGCAGCCTCTTGGACAATTGTACTGGCTAATTTCTCAGAGCAAGAAACTAAAGAAAAATATTTAGCTAACAAATTGCCATTTAAAATTAAATTAGATATTTGAACTGAATATGGCTCACTATCATGAATCTGTGTAATGATGCTTTCTACTTCACTGTAGGAGGTCCAGGAATATGAAATTCTGAGAGACTAAAATAAAAGAATGAATGAATGCAAAAGCAAAGATATTTGTCTAAGTCAAACATTTCAAAAATGTAACAAAAGAAATTTCATTTGAAATCATGTTTTATGCTTAACTTTATATTTACTGATTTTATATGTGTTATTCTAGTCACTAACCACTTCTCAAATTATTATGAACCTTTTACATAGTATATTATGTGTGAAAATCCCTTTTCAACATGTCATAATCTCCATTTCTTGATAAATGTCTATGACTTGGGTTCTCTTCTTCCTAACCTATAGGCCTTAACAAATAAGAATGGAAACTTGAAGGATTGTTTTCAAAGTTCCACAGGAGGCCATAATCACTTTGGAGCTCTTAGGATTCATGACCTTAGGGCCAATCAGCCCTTAGCTGATACTTGGACCCTTTCTCCAACTCTTTAGCTCCATTCTTGTGTAACCCATACCTGTACCTGAGGCTTCTTTGGGACAAAATTTCTATATGGAGACATAGTTCCAAAGGGCACGAGGGAAAAAGAGTTCAAACTTACAGTCCAGGAATCTTTCCTGAATTATCTCTGATAACAACAGGAGTCTCTGAAATAGAGGGAGAAAACAAGGGGTGGATCCTACTCATTTGTAAAAATGAAGAGGCTGCACCAAAAAATCCCTAAAGTCCCATTTAACTTTGGATCTTGGAATGCTTTTTGTATTAGGATCTTTTCTATCATTGTGGCCTGTGTATCTACAAGTCTTTAGCACCTACTGTGTGCAGGGCATTTCCTGAGTGATGACTATATATTAAGTGCTCTTAATTGAGATGTATAGGAGAATCCAGACAGATAGTTAAGACTAAGCAGAGAGTGTGTGTGTGTGTGTGTGTGTGTGCACATGCAAATAGCAGATCAAGATATCACATTTCTTAATAGGATTTCTCCATTAAAATTTACTTTTAGGTAAACTGAGGCACAAAGTAGTTATATGCTATGGGTCAGATACCTGTTGAAGTAGAAGAGCAATTGTATTTTTCACCATAAGTATATAATATTTAATTATATTTTAAGCACTCCGTGACCAAGTTGCCTCAAATGATGAATTCACTTAGGAAATCCCCTAATTGTCTTATGGTATAGTTGGCAAGAGAATATTCAAGTACTGCAGTTGGTATATATGGTCAAACCAACAGAATAGCGAGGCATCAAGGTGTCCTTTGAGGACCAAGGGAAAAACCAGCTAGATAAAGAGGAGGGAAATAATAGTTAGGTAGAAGTAAAAACTGGGAATGCAAAGCTCTTGCCATCAGAGACCCTAAAACAGAAACTGCAAAGAGCTTTTCAGAGGAGTAAACTATACATTCAGGTGTTATGGCTCTTATTTTTATCACTTTAGTGATGGTTTATTCACAGGGGAGAAATCAGCTTCAAAACACTTTGTCATGTTGGTCAGCGATGGACAGGGGATGACAGACAGCTCTTCAACATGAGTGAACTTTATTCTTTCTAAAGCTCTGGAAATCACTGCAGCATCTGTGATGGACATAAGGCACCAAATACTAAAGCGAAAGGAGGATTATCACTATATTGCATTACCAGTATATGCTCTAGTATATGAACATACACAAACTCTCTCTCTCTCTTTCTGTTTAGTTAACATTAAAAAAATCAGCATCATAAGGTTGTTCCATAACATTGGCTCCCTCTTATATAAAAGCATTGGTGGAAACACTGCCTTAACATTTACAAAAGTCCAAGAAGAATTGTATCTCCCTTCTCTTACTAGCACCAATAACAACAGGTAAAATAATTCAGGAAAAATATTTTAAGATGAGAAATTTCTTCCAATGGTTCAGCTCTTCTCACATTACCAGGAGAGGATGGAGGAAAAAATGACACTGTCATAATTGGTCGACATGATTGATCTATTTAGGTCCTAGACCTCATGACCTCAATTACAATGGCAGAGATCCAACATGGTTCAGGTACCATATTTTCCAGGAAAGGCTGCCTTGTGGGAAGAACAAAATAGCATTTAGGATATGAAGTTCTTGTAAATTCCCTAATAAATATGTGTGGTAATGGCCACAGGAAGTTGTAAGATATCGATTGCTCCAATAATGATCCAGATGTATTGAATCTTATTATTTTATGAGCATTGAAACTTGGTCACATTTGGTCACATTTGGTCAGATCCAATTCAGAAGGTAGTACCATTCCTTTTACCTGACTATTTGGGGATCATGAAGTAAAACAATAAAAGTTTAATTTACTTTTTTCATAATCCCTGAAATCTAATTGAAGTAAAGATAAATTCTATGTTAAAAATCATAGTATATGACAAACTGTGTTGCAAATAACTGATTTGAAGTTGTGATTAGTGTAGCAGAAATTTATCATTGAATTTAGATAGCTCCAAACTATTTTAAGAAGGCAACCACAATCAATAAGTTTTTCTCCTGAAATGGTCCTATAAAACCAGTGTGATTTATTGGTTCTTAGTTATTTTTCACCATACTAATACCATGGAACATGCTGTTCTTTTACAATTTGTTCAACAACATCAGAATTTCAAATAACCATAAATAATTTCTAGTCAATGATTTCATGCAGACAATTTTTGAATCTGCTATAATTCTACAACCAAAATGGTGGGATGACTGCCTTCTCTAATAATAAGTATAGTTTGGGGGGCAGCTAGGTGGTGCAGTGGATAGAGCACCAGCCCTGAATTCAGGAGGACCCGAGTTCAAATCTGGTCTCAGACACTTAACACTTCCTAGCTGTGTAACCCTGGGCAAGTCACTTAACCCCAGCCTCAAAAAAGAGAGAGAGAGAGAGAGAGAGAGAGAGAGAGAGAGAGAGAGAGAGAGAGAGAGAGAGAGAGAGAGAGAGAGAGAGAGAGAGAGAGAATAATGTATAGCAGTTTCTCTGATGACCACTCTTTTCACACCATGTACAAAATGAGATAAAGTGATTTTATCTCAAAAAGAGATAGTGATGTGGTTTCAAAATTGTATGTATTTTGTATGATTGTAAAGATTATACTATTGTAAAACTATGGGATTTCATACAGTTAATTATGTAATTTCATTAACCAAATAAGGTCTACTAACCCACAAATTTGCAGTGAAAATGACATAATCTGGACTCTAACATGGTAGGCTACTACTTGGAATGTGTGATGTGATTCAACTATCAGGTTTGAAGTCAGAAGCATGAAGTAAAATCCTCCCTCCCCAAATACTGAATAAAGAGTAATTAAATTTTAAAATGCAGGTTTATTTCTAGAAAATAATTTCTACAAAGTTCTTGGGATCAGTATAAGCTGTGCAGACATCACTAAAATGGAATATTTTGGCTTCCATTGATAACAGCAAGAGCATCTTCATGTAAGTGATTGTGGCCCTATTCAGAAGATAACATTGTTCTTCGTTATATAAAAGCAATCTCTTGCTTCTGCTGGGCTGAACAATTCTACCAACATCAAATGAAGAGTAAATGGAAAGAAAGCATCGTTTATATTCATTGGAACATAGAGGCATTGTGGCTCAGGGGTAAATGACAGCTTGATGTCCTAAAAAACCCCTTCATGCTTGGTGATTCAATGTCAGGGAATGCTGCTGGAATGTCATAAAAATAGTTGTCTTTATGGAAGAAAAATATAGCAGAAACTAAACAATCCCAAGAAGACTTCAAACATTGACTTTGTTTTAGAGTGGGATAATGATAGTCAACATAGATGATCTCGAAAGCTCCAATTAAATATTTCCTTTATCATACAACTATCTGATGGGCTGAAATGAAAAACTTTTTGCAAATTTATCTTTTGTTGTTTCTATGATTAGTACATCATTGAAATATGACACCATACTTAACTGTTCATTAAGAAATCATAATGAACACCTGGAAAATTACACAAGCAATAGAGATTCTGAACTAAAGCCATTCAGCTTGGATTGATTAAGGATGTTTGAGTTTCTGTAGTAGTATTGCCCATGATCAGTGAATGATAAATTGAGGCAAGGTCAATTTTGCAAAGGCATTTCTTCAAGCAAGAACAGCAAAGAAATAGTGAGTTGCAGTTACCAGATATGGGAGTTGCTTAAGTAAATGGTAGCCTCTGAAAAAGTTGCACCCTATTAGAATTAGGCTTTGGTACTAGTACAGCCAGTTCAAACCAGTTAGGTTTAACTGATCTGAGAACACAAAGTTTCATTACTTACTCAAACTCTTCTTCAGTTTTTCTCCTTTGAGCAAAAGGTAAACTAAAAATTTTCAAATGAAATTCTATAATATTTTATAATTCTATAATAGCTGAATACAAGTTGAAAGGAATGGAGAAGAACTTTAGTAAAACAATGATTGAAAAATGAGCACTGACCATGAGGAATAGTGAATGCAGAGGGCCTAAAAACTGAAGTGGTAACAGGATATTTGTAGTTTGATCACTAACTCAGGCAAGAAAACATCATGGATGAATGGAAACAAAGCTACCTGGATTAGCTTCGAACACACATATACTATTGAACAAAAAATAAAATATTCATGAGTGAGCAGAATTGTACACAGCAACAAGATTATGTGATATTCAACTGGATTGGCCTTGGCTCTATTCAACAATGTGGTAATTCAAGGCAGTTCCAATAAACTTGGGATAGAAAATGCCATCACATAGAGACAGAGCACTATGAAGTCTGAATTTGCATATTGAAGCATAGTATTTTTACCTTTTGTTGTTGGTAGTGGTGGTGGCATTTTGCTCCCCCCCCCCTTTGAGGCTGAGGTTAAGTGACTTGCCCAGGGTCACACAGCTAGAAGTGTTAAGTGTCTGAGACCAAATTTGAACTCGGGTCCTCCTGAATTCAAGGCTGGTGCTCTATCCACTGCGCCACCTAGCTGCCCCAGTGCTTTTTTTCTTTTTTGTTTTTTTTTTCTCTTGATCTGATTTTTTTTCTTGCACAACACAACAAATATGGAAATATGTTTAAAAGAATTGCACATAATTAACCTACATGAGATTGTTTATTGTCTTGGGGAGAAGGGAGATGAGGGAGAAAAATTTGGAATGCAAAATTTTACAAAAATGAATGTGAATACTATCTTTACATGTATTTGGAAAACTAAAATACTATTGGGGAAAATATTCATGAAGATCAGAGTAGAAATCTTCATTTGGACTGCTCTGCCTATAGTGTGATATGCACTAGAGTACTCTCCAAGGAATATGTAAAACAATGTGGCATAATATATAGAGTATTGGGCTCTGAGTGGGGAAGATTTAGCTCAAATTATGCCTCTGAAACTTAACAGCTGTGACCTACTGGGCATATTCACTTCACACCTAAGGCAAAACTACTAAGGAGTAACAGCTACAAGGAGAAAGGGATATTCCACACCAGATTCCCCCACATCAAGGAGATCATAGATTTTTTTTTTTTTTTTTTGCAAACTTGCATACTGAAGACACTGAACTAGATGCTGGGGATTCTAAGGCAATCTTCCCCGCCCCTTTCTAATTTTTGCCCTTAGGAGCTTATATTGGTGAGAAGGAAGAGGATGATATGCAAATAGATCAGATTAATACAATGTAGGAGTTGATAAAAACAAAATAAAAATACAATCAGACTATTCTAGGAAATAAAGGTAATTATCAAAAACCATTTTGATTAATTATATGGCAATAAAACTGCCAACTTAGAAAAAAACAGATAATAAAGGGAAAAAAAAGAGACCAAATAATTCAATGACAGAAAAAAGAAACAAAGTCTTAGAAGAACTCACAAGGTAGGGGAGAAAGCCTCCAGGACCAAATTAATTTACAAGTGATTTCTATAAGAATTTCAAAGAACAATTGATACCAATGCTACATAAATTCTTTGCAAAAATTAAAAAAAAAAAACACCATTCAATTCTTAATAATTAAACTAAGGAGAGGTAAATAAGAGAAAATTTCAAAATAATGTGCCTAATGTACATTTTAGTTCCAAAAATTTAAAAATTAGCAAATAAGAACAGCATATTAGAAAAATTATACACTTTAACCAAATTGGATTTATAACATGAATGCAGTATTGAATCAGCATAAAAAAGAATATAACCATAACTAAATATGTTAGAAATATAAGTACTAAAATATGAT
The DNA here is from genome assembly GCF_048593235.1 of Sminthopsis crassicaudata. Lineage (NCBI taxonomy): Eukaryota > Metazoa > Chordata > Mammalia > Dasyuromorphia > Dasyuridae > Sminthopsis > Sminthopsis crassicaudata. Next base: position 86,555,554 of record NC_133619.1, on the reverse strand, counting down.
GCCAATAGATACTAGATATGATTTTGTCAAAAATCCATCACTCATTTCCATTACAAATTTTGGAAGTTACAGAAATAAATGGGCCTTTCCTAAATATAGTATATATCAAGAACCAAGAACACACTTTGTATATAGTGGAGAAAAGTTAAAGGTATTTTCCAGTAAGATTAAGGGCAAAAGGAAGGATTAGCATTGTCATCACTACTATTTACCATAATGCTAGAAATTCTAGCTGTACCAATAAAAATCAGAAAAATAAATTAAGAGAAATTGCATAAGCAATGAGGGAACAAATTATCACTTTTCCCAGATTGCATAATGATGAACTTAGAAAACCTTAGTGAATAAGCTAAAATTAATTGAAATAACTTCAATAAAGTTACAAGATAAGATAAATTCACATTAATCATTAGTAACCCTATATATAAAACCAACAAAGAAGAACAGGGAGAGGAAAAAGTGAAATTCCATTTTAATGATGACAGAAGCTGTAAAATAATAAGGGAGTATAATTACCAAGATTTTTCTGGCACTACATGAATCTAACTGTATAAAAAATCTGAATAAAGATAGATCTAAATAAGTGGCGAAATATCCATTGTTCATGGATAAAGCAGAAAGATAAAATGCAATGCTCCTTAAGTTAATTTATTTTTTCAGTATTCTATCAATCAAATTAACAAAAGTAGATTTTTACAGACACAGAAAATATAATGAAATTCATATAGAGGTCCAAAAATTTAAGAATCTCAAAAGTAATAGTGAAAACAAGTAGGAAGGAAAGGGGTCTATCAGTATCATATCTTAAACTTTACCAAAAAGCAATAATCATTAAAATGATTCATATTGAGGAGCGATAGAAAGGGAGAGAGAGACACACACGGTCCCAGATACAAAAAACACAAAAAAAGAGAAATAGAAACAGACAGGGAGAGACAGAGAAAGATAACAGAGAAAAATCATATAATATGTAGAAACAAACATAGCACAGTATTTAAAAAACCAAAAGACTCTAGTTATGAGGGGAATGACTCACTATTTATCAAAAATTGCTGAGAAAAATAGATAACAGCCTATCTGTTAGCATTGGAAATTGGCAGAAATTGAGCTTAAGACAATTCATAACACATCCAAATGGATATATGACATAAATATAAAAGTAACACGATAAACGAATTAGAGGAACAAATAATATAAATTAGACAAAGACTTTCATAAGACTTTCTGTAACTAAAGTCATAGGGTATTATACAAGATAAAACAGACAATTTGGTTTATATAAAATTTAAAGAGTTTCACACAAATAAATCTAATGGGAAGCAAATAAATGGGAAAATCTTTTCAATATTTCTCTAATAAAGATCAAATATCAAGATATATAGGATAACACTAAGGACAATTTTCTAATAGTTTGATGATCAAAATATATGAAAAGCCTCAATAGAAGAAATGTGACCTATTAACAATCATATAAAAAAGGTGGTCTAAATCATTAATAATTACAGATATGCAAATTATATATATATATATATATATATATATATATATATATAATGTAGATTAGCTGTTACTCTGGAAAGCAATTTGGAACTATGCTGAGACCCAGCAAAGCTATCCCCACACTTCAAAAAAATTAAAGATATATAAAAAGGAAATGTATGTACAATAATATTTATAACACCTTTTTTCAAGGCTGCTAAATAGTGAAAATTAAGATGCCTTCCTATTAGGGAATAATTAAATAAATGGTGGCATATAAATGTAATGGAATGCCATTGTGCCATAAGAAATTATGAGGTGGTTAACTTTAGAGGAAACCAAGAAGACCTTTATGAAGTGTTGTGAAGAAAAGTGAGCAAAAATAGGAGCACAATTTATGTAATAATATTATGAAGAAAGGCAGCTTTGAAAAATGCAAAGAAAAATCACAAGTCTAAATGAAAATTAGCCTTTTCACTCATCTCCTGACATAGAGGTGAAACTAAAATGCAAAAAGAGACAGATTTTCTGACATGGCTAACAGAAGAATCTGTTTTGCATGTCTATGTAACTAAGTATTAAAGATTTTAAAGAAAAACAATTGCTCAATGAAGGCAAGTTGTGAGAGAAAAATTTTAAAAAGTTTTTTAATTGAAAAAAAATAAAAATAAACTTTTTTAAAGAAGAAAAGAATTTGAAAATAGAGGCAGCATTTTAATATGGGGAAGTCTGAGAAGTCTGTAGAGAAAGTGGAAAATGTTCTAAGCTTAGGAGGCAGAAAAAGACTTGAAAGTCAGTAATGAGGAAATATATCCCAGCAATAGAGATAGACTTCAGAGATCCAAAGAAGTGGGAGATGGCATACTAAGTTCGATAAAACAATGGTTTAGTTTGGTTTGGCTTGAATACACAGAGGGAAATTATATGAAATAGTCAGAAAGGCAGGTTGGAGACAGATTGTAAAAAGTCTTAAATGACAGATCAAAGATTTTTATTTTATCTTAGAAGCAACAGGATGTCACTAAATTGGCTTTGATCAGGTCAAAACCTGCGCATTAGGAAGAATGCTTTTCCCTCAGAGCTATGCAAAGGATGGCTCAGAATGGTGAAAGTGAAGACAAAAGACCATTAAAAAGATTATCCCAATCATCCATTCAAGAGATGAGGCTTTGAACTTGGTATCAGCGTGAGAGAGACAAAGGGATGGATACAGGAGAGGCATGTGTCAGCTTCTTAGATGTGGGGGCAGAGGGACACAAAGAGAAGTCAAAACTGTTTTGAAAAGAAGAGAAGTTTGATTCCACTCAGATGGCAATGCAAAGAATTTTTCCCAAAAGATCTCTGTGGAGCTGTATGACAAATGAGATACTCCACAGGATGTTAGGGGTAGTGGGGGTATGGGGGAAAATGTTGTGTAAAAAGACATCAGGCAGAATATGTGGTTAAGAAATGATGCTATGTTAAGAGATGTGATACTACAGGACTACAAACAGCTGACTGGGCTTCTGAAAGCTGCAGATGTGCCAGAGGTTTGGCTATTTGAACAGAGATGGAAAAAGGAATACAAGATTAAGAACACTGTTTAGGAATGTGTCCCTGAATCTAAATACATGACACTGGCTTCCTCTTATAAGTTTCTAGTTCCTCAGAGAACACTCTGAAAAATGGGTTGATAATATCCCGTAACTGAGTTGTTCGCATATCAATATTATTAGTAATGATTTCTAGTGTTTTGAACCTAGTACTTTGAGAAGCCCATTGATAAGGACAGTCACTTTGGGGAAGGTGCCATGCTGGATATTCACAGCTTCCAATAATACCGACCGCATGATCCTTGTAATCTTAAAAAATAAATTATGACCCTAGCAATTTTAGCTATGAGGAAACTATATAGAAGGTGTCTTTAACTGGTTTATTCATGTGATCAAATTATAAAAATAACCTTGTATCTTTCCAGGATTTCAATGATCACCACATTTCTATTTCTAGAGGTGAATTAAAAGTATTTAACAGAAAGAAAGGCGAATGGATTCCATATGGGAAATCTGAGAGATGTTTTCACAATATCACCTTGTTCTCCAGTGCAACAAGGCAGGTAGGTAATATAGCGGATGGAGTACCAGAACTGGAATTGGGAAGCCACAGTTCAAATCTAGCTTCAGATACTTGTGACCTCAGTTCCCCCATCTCTAAAATAAGAAGGAACTATGGTCACAAAGAGTCAGACATGACTGATAAATAACTAAACAACAACAGCTCCAATGCAAAGACACACTTTTTAATATAAACATTCTCTTGATGCTATAAAATTGCAAATCTAAATATAGCTCAATCTCTGAAGAGTAAAAAATTATATGTAAAATAAAGGGTAATGGAGAAATTGAACAAGTAGGCACAGTGGATAGAGTGCCAGGCCTGGAGTCAGGGAGACCTCAAATCTGGCATCAGAAATGGCCTAGCTGCATTACCTTGGGCAAGTCACTTAACTTTGTTTCTTCAGTTTCTTCATCTGTAAATCTGTAAAATAAGCTGAAGAAAAAAAATTTGCAAACTACCTCAGCATCTTTGAAAAGAAAACGCCAAATGCAGTCACACAGAATTGGACACAACTGAAATATGACTAAACAATAACAAAAACAAAAATGGAGAAATTTCATGGTGGTCAAAGTAGATTGCAGAAAACTTCTGATAGTAATTGGTATACAGAATGTAACATAAGGGGTACCAATAAAGAAATGCATGGCTGAAAAGTAAAATGGGCTGCATATGTCTGATGTAATATCTGTACAGTCAAAGTTCTGAATTGATACTCAAGAAACATGAGGATACTTAGAGGAAGATTTCTAACATATTGGGTAGACTCACTGTGAAAGTGGGGCGCTCAACAAATTAGCTGAAGTTAATTTTATTCCATCAAAAATGGAAAAATCATCTCGTTAACTTTTAAGAGACTGTGATGCATATAGACTAGAGAGCTGACATTAAGGAAGACCTGACATATAAATATTATCTGATATACATTCTCATCTACTGTGAAAGATCTAGGTAGGTACAAGACTAAAACTGCATAAGGTGACATGGCCCAGGTAGCCTGTGGAATTTACAGCCCAAATACTACCTTCTGCACGCTTTTTCCTGATTATTTCCCCCACTGTTATTATTATCTAAACTTCCCAACCCTACTTTTTATATACTTATATGTGTACATGTAATCTTCCTAAGAAGAATGTAAACTCCTTAAGGACAGGATTGTTTGATTTTGGTCCCTGTATCCCTAGCACTCAAAGAACATATAACAGATATTGATGGCTTGCTTGCTTGGTCACAGTAACAGAGGGAATATTTATATCACTAAGAGCATAATATGCCACATTCTGTTCTGAGTCTCTTTTTTCTTGTACCCATTGCTATTTATGAGTGCTACAGCAAATACTAGAGCATTCTAGTGCCTTTGTCAGTAATTCTATCATTATGATACTATGCCAGGTCTTTGCTCTCATGTAAAGAATTAAGATCACCAGAAAGCAGGTAACATGAACTGTTGTAATAGTTCTGGGGTTTGTTCTGCTGCATTATGCTTGAAGCATTCCCTCAGTGACTTTTTTTCCTTGAAAAAATGCAGATTAACTATGCCACAGGATTCCATGTGGCAGAAAAATGGGACTATTATAGTGGCTTAGAATTTCTGAGCACTTTGCTTCTGTCTGGTTCTGTTGGTTGTCTAGCACTTTTAAGCAAGGGATCCAAGAGCATAAATAGTGTGTGTTGCCTTTCTAGCATCTCATGTGCTTCAGGTCAGAGTTGTTATGATGCCCCAGAGTCTAGTTTTCATCTTATGATAAGGGAAGGTCTGTGATAATTTTGTTTTACAGGTTGAGTGGAAATTGCCTCTCTGATTGAATAGCCTACGATTCCTACTCACATCCTTTAGCGTTTGCCACTTCAAGGCCAGGGATATGACACTAATACACATACATAATATCCTTTAAATCCAGAAAGGCCTCATATAAAAAATGTTGCTACATATGAGATATGATGCAATCATACTCAACCACAGTAAAGTATATAAATATGTATCCTAAGTCGTCACCATGTTTTTCAATATACTGGCCCACATTGTAAAGAGTGAGATTATTTTTACGAAATCATTATCAACTACTCAGAACCTGCTGGGTATTGGCTGGGCAGCTCTCAGATTTTTATTATAGATCTTTCCATATTCTTCCACCCAGTCAGCTGTATTCAGTAAGCCAACATCAGATTGAGTTTATGTCAATGTTATCCATGCTGAAGTGGTGAAGATACAAAGCATGGTTTTACCAGCAAGGCCTGGTTATTCTATATTTAATGTAATACAGAAAAGAAAATTTGCATTGGCCACACAGGCCTGGACAAACATGTTCATTTGAGTTACTACAAGTACATTAGCATTTTTAGTCATGGTTTCATGTATTTGAAGTCAACATTGAATGAAAAAGAAATGGCCAGGTTTTCATATTTCAAAAAAAGTGACTACTTAACCAATTATTTGTATTTGTCCATAACACTATGAAAAGTTAGTTTTATTTTATCAAAAAATGGAAAAATCACTTTGTTAAGTAGAGGAGATACACAATACATGATAACCATAACGTTCCTGCATTTCAGGATGTAACTTCTAAGAGACTGTTTGCTCAGAGCGTAGAGACCGGATGTTAAGGAAGACCTGCAGTTTAAATGTGGTCTGATATACATTCGGTCATTTAATTTTTCTGTTCTCCAGGAAGTGAAGAATACAAACTGGAAAAAAAAAACCCAAAAACAAAACAAAACAAACAAACAAAAAACCCCACTGCTGAACTTTATTGTTGAAGGCAGCTTCCTCACCTGGAATTTCTCTACATCAATGGAATCACAGGCACAGAACCTATTCATTTCACTCTCCAATATTTCCACTGGCATTAGAGTGAAGCCAAAGAATTGTTAGCATTTGCATGATATCTTCCTGGAGTAAAGAGGTATACCACAGTAGTCTATTCTGTAATTAATTATAGTCAGAGCCTTTTTAATCTAGGATTGGAAGGACCTTGGAGAGCACCCAGGCCATACAACACTATTTGTCTGGTTCTTTTCCAGTAATGATGGTGATATGGAAGTAACCCTGGGTTCTAAGACTATGTGATAAGTTCTGTCACTTTGAGCCATTGTGGGCTAAGTTCTAGGAACACAAACAGGCCTACAGGATCCTCCTAGGGAATTTTTAAAATAATCAGATGAAGTTGTTTCAGCCACGTACATATAGCTCGTGAGGAGAACATAAGGCAAATCCAAAAATGTGAAAATTATGTTTGCCATGAGAGCTGTTACAAAGTCTATATATGTGGGTGGCTAAGAGGGAACAGAGAGTCCCAGAATTGGAAAATGTTACTTATCATCCGACGTCTAGTTCAGTAAAACAGTAGTGCCAAATGCAAATAAAAACAGATTTTTGTAAGCCATATAAATTAACATTATCTATGCTGAACTGTGTTTTCATTTTGTTAAATACTTCCCAAATATGTTTTAATGTAGTTTGGATAGAACAAGGGAGTTCTGAGGGTCTTGAGTTTGACATCTCTGCACAAAAGCTTAGAAGAACCATTGGCATGGAAGCCAAATTTATGAAGGGTGACTTTTTTCCTAGCTATCTGCAACATGTCAGTGGTTAGGTTCTTGGTAAAGAGAAGTCTTGCGATGCTCCACTGCTAGAATGTTCAAAGAACTATGTGAATCAGGAATTTCTTCATTTGATATGTCAGAATATCATTCTTTCTTCCCAACCTTTCTTTGCTTTAATTCAGTTGTGCAATAGGGTCTTGTCTTTCTATCTGAAATACCCATTTTGGTATAGAGCTACATAGTTGTGTCTCATGAATGTTTCTGAGTATCCTGGAAGGATTGTTGCTAGTCTTTGGTTACCTGAAGCTAGAAAAAGGGGCCTGAGGAGTTCAGAATTTTGATCTGGGCAAGTTATATTCTGAGTAATATCAATTACTGATGAAACTTGATTTTGAATCACCTCCAGTTCATAATCTTAAAGAGTAACTCTGAGACACCTTCTATTTTTATTGTTTAAGTTACTCCTACAGCAGCTAGGTGATTAAAATGCTAACCCTGGAGTCAAGAATCATCTTCTTGCATTTAAATCCAGCCTGTTAAACCCAGTCACACAGACCTGTATGACTCTGAACAAGTCATTTGTTTAGCAATCTTAGCTTCTTTATCTGTCAAATGAGCCGGAGATAGAATTGGCAAACACTCAACTATCTTTATCAAGAAAACTCCAAATGGGGTCATAAAAAGCTGGATACCACTGAAATGACTAAACAACAACACAAATGACCCTAGTTCTATTGAAGATAAAAACTAAAATTTTAAATAATCTTGATAAGATACAAACTGATCTGTAACCCCTCCAACATGGATGTAGCAATGTGGATTCCTACCTATTCAGCTTGAGCATCTGGTGTAACGATTGTCCATATCAATGGGCAATACTTTTATATAAATAAATATATTTTATATAAATAAAATAATTATTGCTTGCTATGTGCCAGACAGTGCCAAATGTTGGAGGTACAAAATAAACAAATGAGACAGTTTCTAACTTGAAGGATATCTCATTCTAATGGGAAAACACACATAGAGGACAGGGTATTAAAGGGAAAGTTGGTTATTGAAGAGATGAAACAGTTTGGAGGTATGATCTGAGCTCCAAGTGAAATGAGCATGACCTCATGAAATGATGGTCCAAATTAGGGACTCACTAATCAGATAATTATCCCTCTCCCTCTTTTTAACTGAATAGTCAGTGTTGCTTTCATGGGAATCACTACTAAAATAAGATTTACCTCCGGAGAGATTTTTTTCCAGGTGAGAAGAAGGTTGCCCCAATATATTGATTGAAGGCCTTTCTTATTTTGACCTTGATAAAGAAGGGTGAGGTGGGGAAAGAGAGAATGTTTCTTTAATAATGGATGAAACTTCGTAAGCATAAGTACCCATAAAATGAGTTATTTTAATGATGAATGTTTAAAGGTACATCCCTAACCTCTGCGGATGATTTCAGAAAAAGTATTTTGTCACATTAACTGCCTTCTCTGTCAGAGACAGAATGTTGGATGGTATAGACCCGTGGGTCTGACTCATTATAGATTTTCTCATATCTTATATGCTACTAATATTATTATGTACTATATGTAAGTGATGACTGTGATATTACAGTCATAACCTTTAAATTAATAAGACGAACTAAAGAACTGCCATTCTGGTTCACATCCAATATGAACTTATATGGATAGGACACAATTTAACCAAATATATTTTGAGCAATTATGTACCAAACTCTATAATCTTGAAGTCAACAAGAAGCAATGTTAAAAATTGTATATCAACTGGGCCAAATTATATTTTCTATTCCTCAGTCTATAAGTGGTGTGTGTATGTGTATGTATGTCTATAAAAGGAAATGATACCCAAGTTATATCAAACATGTAGATTCTGAACATCTGAATTTTTAGTCATTAAAAAATATTATAGCAGTTTTATTGTTTTACAGATGAAAATCATAATACTTGTGCAATGCATTTTCCTTAAATTTATAATGATGAAGATTATACATTTTCTCTATTTCTCTATTTTTATACAATTTAGAACAAAATTTCTTTGATGAATATGCTTCATGATGAATATAGGCCCTTAGTGGATGTCCAAAAATGCAAAATATAAAGTTCTGATTTTAATCATGGTGCTTTCAAACTGTCAAACATGGACTAATAAACTCTAGTTTTAGGGGAAATATTATATAGCCTTGTTTTGTATTTAAAGAAAATCTCAAACTCAATTTAATAAACAATATCCCTCCCATCCCAAATCAGATGTCTTATAAAAATCAAGATATAGAATACAAAGACAGACAGTGCTAGCCATTTCTTGGTTAGTACTCTATAGAACTGAAAAAAAATTACAGAAACAACAACAGTGAAGAGAAATGGGGGGAAAAGATCAGTAGCCAAAAGAAGAGACTTGCAGATCAGAAGAATTTAAAAAGAAAACAATTCAGTCATGCTACTTCATGATCAGACAGACATTTGATGATCCTATTTGAACAACTGTGAAGAGAATTAATTTGTTAAGGGCCTAGAGGTGAATGTTGGAAAGTGCTGAATACAATATATCACAGATAAAAGAAAATAACCTAACCTGACATTTCTGAAAGGCACAACCAAGGGGGAAGGTAGATGAATAATCCAGCATAATAAAAATACTGTATATAAATGGAAAGAAGTACAGTGTGTCTGTATTTCTTCTCTCTAAAAGACAAGACGTTCATAACTTTCCCCTCAAATTCTGTGTTCCTTCCACAAGTGCAAACTGCTCCAGGGTGTTGTGAAAATGTTTGTTAATCTGTTCTTGTTTCTTTACTGAACTCAAGATTTGGAAGGTGGTCTCTTATCTTCTGGATAAGTTGATTCAAAACCTGAATTGTCACTATATCATATTTCTTTCTATAAAAATATATACATCTGTTCAGAATTTCAATAAAAAGCTGAACTTGCAGCAAAGAATCTATGGACTGATTTACTATTCCATACTCTTCAAAGAAGGCATTGCACAACTCTCTTGCCTCTATGAAAGTCTTTTACATTCTTATCTGTATTTCTGCCAGACCAGAAGAGATGGACACATGAACTCACAGTCACCTCTGGTTTGGCTTCTTGAGCAGTTTGGAAGCTGCCAAGGTACACCATCCTTAAGTGCTCATGGCTCTTTTAAGAATTTCATCCTCTCAAATGTCCTGATGATCAAAGTAATAGTAGCCAGCTGGGCTTTAGAATCACTGATTTCACCTTCATAGAGAGAAACTGCCTGGGACATAAATTTATATGCCCACTGTTTCATGATTTTTCAAATCAATTTTCCCAACAGCTAGAGCTCCTTGAAGGAAAAACAGGCAGCTCTGCCAATTCTACTTTGATTAAAAGAACTGAAAGTCTGATGTGCAAATGAAAAAATCTTCTGGCACTTGTCCCACTTATCATCCACTTTGGAATTTTTTTTGGTAGCAAAAAGTCAATTTATATTCTGCAAATACCAAGGGAAGGAGTATAGAGTGAATACATTGATTCCCACTAGGTCCAAAATGTTTTGTGCAGTGTTTAAAATCAAAAATTGCTGATCTTCCCTCAAGGTTCTACTCATCAGGAAAGTCCTCAGGGTCAGGTCTTTTTCAGATTGATCTGGTTGGTCTTGAATAAACATTGATATTGCATTCATGATTGCATCCACCTGGTCTTGTGAGTTATAATACAGGACATTACTTAGCACATACTCTTTCTGGACTTGTAGTTAAAATCCTCAAAGAGGGGATAAAAATGTTTTAGCATCAAAACTTAAAATGTTGTTACATATGTCAAAAGGTATCTTCAACAGCCTTATAAACTCCTTTGAAACTGAACTGTTGATAGCAATGTGTTTTAGGGTTAGCAGATTAAATATTTCCATGGTTGTTTATAACCCTTTATTAATAAAAATCCACACAGTCTGGATAGCACTTTACAGAGAGGTTAATAGAAGACACTTGTAAAGACAATGCATCTTCTGGAGCTACCTTATCTGGACTCTATTACAGTAGCCACTCGATATAAAAATATGTCTAAATGTTTAACATATGTGGGATTCTAGGTCCATCTTCATGGTGAGCAAATAAAGCTAAAAGCTAATTTATCAGTTAAAGCAATGATTATATTTATCACATTTACATTTTGGTGTAATTCATCATAGGCTGAGAAAAAAGGTTCAAGGTCAAGGAAAAGGATGGAATTCATCAGGGAAGACCTGGATGATGCACTCCATGAGATACTCTTAAGCCAAGGTATTTCTGTTATTTCCAAATTGTTCCAAGATACCAGTGAAAACAATCTGTATTGTTCCATGTTTATACCTTCCAACTGACTAAGGCAGACCAAATTGTTCCCACTAGAATTCTAAGTTCCTGTCTTTCCTGTTCTGATTTCTCTCTATGCTGGCTATGTCCTTGATGCCAGATTTATATCCAGAGCTTGTTAATTTCTGCAAAATCTAATAAAACAAAATCCATAGGTATCATCTATGTCTCCAGTTCTTTCTTCATCTGTTGACTCTCATTTGGCAGAATATTTCTGATATTTTGAGGAAATTAATTTCAAAGAAATCGAGCTCTTAAGGGAAGTGTTGTACACCACTGCATATCTATACCAAATATTTCAAAATACCTTTTCTGGATTGAGAAAATGACTTGACATAAACAACTCCCACTGTAATAAATAGATAGAATCTTGGGATAATATTTCCAGCATATTGTACAAGTTCATAGAGATCTGCTACTTTCCTTCCTTTGGAAAATTCATTTGTTAAATAGACTGCCAAATAGTGTAGTTCATCAGAAATAGTCATATTAAGTTCATAGTAGCCCTCTGGTGCTAACATAGATATTTGTGGTTCACCAAACATGTCAGAAGCATGTTTCCAAGCATCCATAACTTTTTTTTTTATCCAGGATGACTGACTCTTCACAATCTGAATACTTCCTCTAGGAGTTTTTCCTATTCATCCTGCAGTGACTGCTATGTTGTAAGCTTGGTGACTTCTTGACTCTATGACAAGCAGCACTACCCTGTTTAGTTGGTTTTTCAGTCAAGTTTGACTCTTTGTGACCACATTTGGGGTTTTCTTGGCAAAAAATACTAGGGTATTTTGTCATTTTCTTTTTCCTCATTTTACAGATGAGGAAACTGAGGCAAAGAGTTAAGTGGCATGCCCAGGGTCATACAGTTTATAATTACCTGAAGGCCAGATTTGAACTTGGGAAGATGAATCTTCCTGACTCCAATTCCAGCACTCCATCCACTGTACCACTTAGCTTTCCCACTTCTGAATTTACTCTCCTATGTTATTACATTTCTAAAATTTCCTCTTCATCTTGGAAGGAAAATAGTTACCAAAGAGTCATACAGAATTGTAAATCCTTATGTTAATAGTGATTTATATGCAATCAAACTTTCAATTATGGCAGCCTAGTTATATAGAACTACAGGAAGAGAGAAAATCATCTGGGGTGAGGGAACGAGGTACTAAAATGGAGGGCAAGAGAAATAGATTCCCGAGATAACAATAGGATGCTAGAAGAAATATTAGGCTCCCTCTTTCATGAGAAATCCCCAAGTCTTGCTAATGTATTTCCTAGAACAGAGTATTCAACATGCTCAAGAAGAATTATCTATTTATTTACTCAAAGGCGACAGATCCCATGGTATTAATAACAAAGTCTTCCCCAGTGAACCCCTGCTGTTGATGTTTATAGGGCTGCAATTACAGAAATAGGGAGCTTGGTGAAAAGGGAAATGACACCATCCACACCAGCAGGATCCCTTTTGATTATAAAGAATGAGAAGCAGATGGTGGAGACTCTTCACTGAAAGAAACATAAGGGAGGCCGACGTGTTATCTCTGAGATTGACGGATAATGTGTTCACCCATACAAATAGCATATATGTCAAATGTAAACATGCACGTCGTTGGATAAAGTCTAGTCTCATCCCCTCATTTTACAAGATGCAGAAACGGAGGAGCCCAGTGGTTAAAAGACATCACAGACCTTATAGTTAATAAGAAGCAGAGCTGGGATTGGAGTTAAGGTCTCTTCATGGTAAATCAAGCGCTCGTCCCATGAGATCACACTACCTCTACTTTTTGATGGCTGTGCTTGTATTCAGAAGCAGAATGGGCAGCTAAGCTATGTGGTTCGAGAGAGAGAGCACCAGAGCTGGAGTCAGAAAGATTCAGCTCCCCAAGTTCAAATCTGCCTCAAACATTTACTTGCTGTAGAACTCTGGGCAAATTACTTAACCCTCTTTGCCTCAGTTTCCTTATCTGTAAAAATGAGCTGAAGAAGGAAATGGCAAATCCCCCTAGTCTTTCTGGGAAGAAAACCCCAAATGGTGGTCACAAAGAGTCAGACTAAAGAGCAACAAAAATGCCTAAGAAGAGTCTTAGAAGAGATGCTCACATATTCCTTCTCTCTGAATGGGGGATTTGCTACAGCATCCCTGTTGCTGTGTCTACTCGAGGCCTTCTCTTTGACAATACACTGAGCTGAGCTGTGGCCTCCTATGGTTTTTTCCCTGAGGCCTTTGGGGCTAAGTGACTTGCCCAGGGTCGCACAGCTGGGAAGTGTTAAGCGTCTGAGGCCACATTTGAACTCGGGTCCTCCTGATTAAAGGGCTGGTGACCGCCTATGATCTTAATAGGGATTTTTTCCTACATTTTCCAGGTCTAGCAAGACTGCTCTCTGTACCACCATAGAAAGATGTGGAGATAGAGACAGCAGCCAATCCAAGCAGTCACTAGGGGACAGCCTGAAATAATACAGCTTCTCAAGCACGAGTGGGCTTTTGGGAAGAAAGCTTCCAGGATAAATACACTCCCCCTCAAACGCCGAAGCCACGTTTCAGACCGTTGGGGAGCAGGATAGAGGAATTACCCACACAAGGCCGTCGTAAATGAGGGAGGACTTTTGAGCCAGGCCATGAAAGAAAGCAGAAATCTACCAGAGACAGAATTTCTAAGAATAAGCAAGTCATTTTCAGCTCTCATCAAGGATATCCTTAGCAAGGACTGGATAGGAACAGGACAGGTGGCCGAGCACGTGTTCTCTCGAGCCAGCCACCACTCTAGCGTGCTCATCAAGGGAAGGCATCACAGTGGAGGGAAGGGCACGCTGGGCCTGCAGGCTGGAGATAGTGGTTTCTGGGCTCAGGCAGGGCAGGATTCCATGATTTATTATGGTAAGAACAGAAATGTCAAGGCAGGCCCAATCAGCCGCCCCAGCAGCTGCAGGGTATCACATGAAAGTTATTGGCTTTATACGGCGATTTCATTTGTTTCTTCCTTGTATGGAAGCATGTGCATGCATTTAAGTTGACTCAAAGATGCTAAATTTATAGGGATGGAGAATCGTGCTCCCCCAGCTTCCTTGCGGCTAACTGGGAACTGGTGGCTGCCTTTCCCAAAAGACTATTTCAGGATAGCCCCAGATTTGTTTCACTTCATTCCTTCTTATCTGACTTCCTCCCAAACAGCTACCTTGTCAACTTCCTTCTTGTTGCCTATATACCTTTCCTTTCCTTCTCCTTCCTTACCCCTCTCTCAGCCTCCATTATTCCTGAAGCATGAACCATGATAAAATCAACGCTGCTAGATGGGGCTCCTTCATGGATTCCCTTATAGACCCACTCACCATTCCTGTTACCTACGGATCAAAGCACCCCTCACCAGCCACCACTTCTCTATGCATGTTGTTTCTCCCATTAGAACTTAAAGTTCCTAGGGGAAGGCATTGTCTTTAATTTTGTATGTATGACACCAAGGCCTAACACAGTGCTTGGCACTTGGGGAATGCTTTTTCATTCATAAGAAACCCAAGAATGTTTAACATTAGAACTTCGTTTTTAATATAACTGACACAGTAATGATCAACATTTCTGTAAACAATCAAGTTGCCTTTGTTTTACTCATTCCTAAGATTGGAAATGGTTGAGATTTTGTTCCAGCTCATTAAAGATGTTTTGGGAATTTAGAGAACCTTTGCAAAAGAATCAAATTTACCAGTAATGCTAAAAATCAAGAGATTTTTGTTTAGCACATTTTAATCCACACAGTGGAAAATCTGAGATTTAGGAGGATACCCTGGAGAGGGGGAGCACAGTGCAGAAAGCAGGATCAACAAAGGCAAGAAAATCTGGTGGACTATCTCAGGTCATGGCAAGAACAGGATTCAGTGATAATTCCAAGGAGAAACTCCTCCTTGTCACCAGAGCCTCTTCCTAATGATGAGGTGAAGTGATTTGTTATAGGTATCATGTGTAAGGAGTAGAAGAGCAAAGATTCCAATACAGGTCCTTTGGGGCTAATTTTCTCTGTAGCATTTTTAAACAATAGCTTATGATCTGTCTGCATTTCAATTTGAAAAGAATTCATTATGTATCAGAGATTAGAGATATAAAGACAAAAATAAAAAAAAAATTGTCCTTCAGAAAGTTGTAAACTACTGGGTGAACCCAATAAAACACAGCTAAAAGATTGTTTGGTTTCATTCAACTTTTTCATTGGTGTAAAGAAATCCTGATGAGGGAACTATCATTACTAATGTACATCTGAAAACATTCAGTATCTCATGGTCTTAGAGAATTGTTGGTAGTCCTAAAACTTAGGCAATATTCAGGTTTTCATGGAAGCGTTAGAAGCAGTTCTTTCTGACTCCAATTTCAGTTCTGTTTCTATCATGTTAGGTTACTACTTATAAAAAAAAATTAAGAAACAAATATAAAGGTGTTTTTTAGTTTTTGCTTTTTTATTGTTTTCTTTTTTTCTGATTATTTATGTACAATGACTTCTTAAAATACACATTTCTTGTGCATACCCTTTGACCCAGCAGTGCTACTACTGGGCTTATATCCCAAGGAAATACTAAAGAAGGGAAAGGGACCTGTATGTGTCAAAATGTTTGTGGCAGCCCTTTTTGTAGTGGCTAGAGACTGGAAGATAAATGGATGTCCATCAATTGGAGAATGATTGGGTAAATTATGGTATGTGAATGTTATGGAATATTATTGTTCTGTAAGAAATGACCAACTGGAGGAATACAGAGAGGCTTAGAGAGACTTACATCAATTGAAGCTGAGTGAAACGAGCAGAACCAGGAGATCATTATACACTTCAACAATGATACTGTATGAGGATGTATTCTGATTGAAGTGGTTATCTTCAACATAGAGAAGAGCTAATCCAATTCCAATTGATCAATGATGGACAGAATCAGCTACATACAGAAAAGGAACACTGGGAAATGAGTGTAAACTGTGAGCATTGTATTTTTTGTTTGTTTTGTTTTGTTTTGTTTCTCTTCCCAGATTATTTTGCGAATACAATCCTTCCTTTGCAACAACAACAACAAAAATAAAATAAAATAAAATAACATACATATTTCTTTATGAATCATATTGGGATAAAAATCAGAAAAAAAGGGAAAAACCACATGAGCAAAAAGACAGAAGAAAGAAAAAAGTGAACAAAGGTGTGCATGCAGGTGTGTGCTTTTAACAACTAGAGATGTCAAGAAAAGCCTTCTTTACAAGATAACACTCGGGCTGTGCTTTTAAATGAGTTAATTTGTGCTCCTCAGATACAGAATGTGATTTAGATTATGCTTCTCATTCTGCTACAAATTCTTCCCCTTTTTTTGGTCTTAATCAGTTCTATCATAGTTTTTTTCTTTTATTGCTTCTACTATTTATCAAGAAAAGGTAAATACACACTGGGCAATCAGAAATTAAGTAGTCAATCACATATAACTTTCTTCAGAGAATCATTTAAAGGGATCATGATAAATCATTCTACCGGCTCTTAACTTTTTTCAACCTTAGGCAAGCCTTTATGGGAGACTATATCTAGATACTGTGTACTTTGATCACTTTGATGAACTACTTTGATCATCACTGAATCCCCTTCTTTCTCTTGCCATGGTCTGAGAATGCCCAATAGACTCTCCTTCCCTCTGACCATTACTTTGATCAAAGGAAGATACTGAGTCTTAAGCAGCAAATCTCAATATTCATAGGGTCTTCATTCTAAGTACCTTCCATGTTACTTTTCACCCTGCTTTACTTGTTTAGAACCACTCCAGAATTTTCATGGATTCAATTTAAATTATTATTTACTTCAGATCTGGAACTAAACCCTAAAAACCAGCTATTCATCAAAAACATATATTTTTTAGGATCTTTTTTCTTCACCAAACACTTTAAAAATCACAACTAAAGTTACTTCTTACACTACTGTTAATCACCAAGAAATGTGTCAGTTTTATGACCTTTTTATTATAGTGAATTCTAAAACATTATCATTTTATACTTTGAAATTCACTCTAACTTGACTCTATTTAGAATTTTAAAAAGAGTTCTAAAAATTGCTGTGTGTCTGCAAGTTCTTTGTTCTGCAAATATGTGATACTGGACTCTGACCAAATGTCATGAAATTCTGACCAGGTATTGGAATTCATATGTCAAAACCTAATCTAATTTTAACCTTAACTAGATGAAAGATTTTGGAAGCTCCCACAAGAAATGTTACATGAGAAGATGCTAGATTTGGAAAGAGGAGAAGGGAATCACGTTTAAGTACTAGGGTTCCTTAAATATAATATTACTGTAACTGATAAGAGGAATCTACTGGATGTTGCACACAAAGCTTTTAAAAAACACTTGACAAAGCAGGAATTAATGGACTAAAAATCATCAAAGAGGAGGTATGATAAAATATTGGATAATATTAAAGAAACTTAGGAGAAAGACACAAAAGTTAAGCTGTAAATGGAAGTTATTTCCACTTGGAGAGGTTCTCTACATGAAGTATTCTTGAGATTAATAATAAAAGCCATATGAATGACATAGGTATATACTTAGTGAAAAGAACAGACATGGAAGATGAAGGTAAGATTAAAGTCTGAATCAATAAAAAAAAATGAAGGCTGCCAGGATTATGTGGATTGGGGTCTCTTAAGGGACCTGAACTGGAAAATGGACAGATTCGAACTACCATAAAAGAAAAGAAGATATTTTGCTTACATCAAGAGACTAATCTTGCTAACTGGCATAATCATCCAGAACGCTAAATAGGAGAAAGATTTAAGCAGAAAAAATGTTTAAAATGCATAAGTCAAATTGAGATAAAAGACAATGAGGATTGAATGCAAAATAGCTTGTGGAAGAGAAAAATATGAAATAAGATTGGAAAGATACACTGGATCCAGATGACCAAGCTGAAGAATTTGCATTTTATCCTAGTGGTGACAGGGTTAGGGTTGGAGGCAAGATTAATTGAATATTCTGAAGTCAGGAAGTAGCATAGCCAGACCTTAAGTTTAGGAAAGTTGTTTGTGGAAGATTAATTGGAAAAGTAGTTTACAATCAAGGTGATGGGTGATGGACTGATGACACATGAGATGTGAGTCTTTAACAACACTGATTTTTTTCTGTCTCTTCCAACCAGTTTCTAATTTCTTTTATTTTTTTTCCTTAATAATATTTTGTTTTTCCAGTTACACATAAAGATAATTTTCAACATTCATTTTCATATCATTTTGTGTTCCAAATTTTCCTCCTCCTTTTTTTTGTTATCTCTCTCCTCCCCAACATAGCAAGCAATCTGATATAGGTCATACATGTACAATATGTTTAAATATATTTCCATATTTTCACGTTATGCAAGAAAAATCAGACTAAAGGGGGGAAAACAAAGAAAAAAGCAAGCAAATAAAACAAACAAAAAAGATGAAAATATTATCCTTCAATTCACATTCAGTCTCTGTAGTTCTTTTTCTGAATGCAGATGTCATTTTCTACCCCAAGTCTATTGGAATTGTCTTGGATCAATTTGTTGCAGAAAAGAGCCAAGTCTGTCATAATTGATCATCCCATAATCTTGCTGTTGCTGTGCACAATATTCTCTTGGGTTCTGCTCACTTCACTCAGCATCAGTTCATGTTTTTCCAGGCTTTTCTGAAATTAGCCTGCTTACCATTTTTATAGAATAACAATTTTCATATATTCTGAACTTAAATACATACAAAATCGGATATTTTGCTTGAATAAGTTTATTTGCTGACAAGGTTTTGATCATACACATCCCTTTCTTGTTCGACATGACATTTCCTACCTTCATCTACTCACAGAGACCTTTCAAAACCCTTTTCTTTCAGCAGAAGCTACTGCTTATACTTGTACTTTCTAACTATTCCCTTCCCCATGGACACTTCCCTTTTTCTTTAGCATATTATCTGAATGGTAATTTGCTTCTATCAATTCTTTTCTTTTCTTTCCCTCCAAGGAGAACAGAATTTTGCTTTTTATCCCTAGTATACAACACCTTGAACATAGTAGGTTTGGGTAATTATTTCTTGGATTCAACTGAAGAATTCAATCGTACCTTCCCATGTTTATTCTCGTCTTCATTTCTACTTCTTCACTTTTTTTCAATTCCCAACTAAAATCTCACCTTAACTCTAGTGACTTCCTTCTGTTGACCATATGCTATTTATCCTGTATATCACTCGTTTGTATATAGTTGTTTCTCCACTAAAATCTCAGTTTCTTAAGAGCAGGGACTGCCTTTTACCTTTCTTTATATCCCCAGCACTTAGCATGGGAACTCAAAGGTGGATTTTAATGAATGTTTATGGATGGACTGACTTGGGGAAGCATATGTGGTAATCCTCAAGGGGCTCTTCCTTGCCTTTGATCTGTAGCCACTTCTTATATGCTTCTGGAAGATGCTAAATGAAACCCTGACATTACAAAGTATCTTTAAGGCATGAATAGAATAATAATAACCAGCATTTGCATGAAGCTTTAAAGTTTCCAAACATTTTACATGTTTCATCCCAATGGAACCTTTTGATAATACTATAAAATAGGTACTACGACAGCTATCGTTACCCGCATTTTCTACAGGAGGAATGGAAGGCTTAATGACTGTCCTGTCCATGGTCACTCAGTTAGTAAGGAGAGGAGGAGGCATTTAAACCTACCTCCTGCTGCCTCCAAGGACAGCATGATGAAGCAGTATCAGACCATCAAGTTCAGGACTTGATCCAACAGACCACCTCGGCTCCCCAACTAGCCTGGCATATAATAATCCTGCCTGATCATTTAAAGGTGGATAACACGATCTATTTGAAAATATCACACTGCAGTGTTGGAGTGCAGGAGTTGGAGTCTGTGATTCCACAATGCCATGAGGCAGGCACGGGAGTTGTTATTATCCCTGTTTTATGGATGAGGAAAATGAAGCTCATGTAAGTTATGACTTGCCCAAAGTAACGTATCTAATAAATGGCAGAGCTAGGAGTAGAATCTAAGGCTTCAGCTTTCCTGCCCAGTGTTCTTCTCTAGCCTCAGGGCATAATTTGTAAGGGCAGAGCTCTTGTTGGCTTTAAATGAAGCAGAATGAGTGGGAGCAGGACACTCTCCTCCTCCTCCCCTGAAAGGGAAGAGAGAAGGGAAAGATAAGTAAAGTTCCTCTTGATTCAGTAAATAGGCAGAATGTGAAAGGTCTAAACATTATGTCCATTCTCCAGGTCTTCTTTCTAGATGGAGGAGATTTTTCATTGCTAGAAATGATATATTTGCTTCTGAGGCTGTGAAACTATTTGAATTTTTGCTTTCTTATTTAAGTTGTGAGAGTAAAACTCCAAAGTTAGAAGAGGATTATGTATCCTCTACATAAGTATATATATACATATATATTTATATACATACACATATATATATAAACATATACATATATGTGTATAGGCATATGCACATATTTATGAAGTTGAATATATAGAATATACATATATAAGTATGCATATATCTATAAATATGTATATATACATACATATATATACATACACACAAACACATATCATATTTTATTTATATATATATATATATATATGCTCATTTATACCCTTGGAGGACAATTTTAAACTTATAACCAACTTAATTGGATTATTCTTCCAAATTTATGGGAAGAACCATTAGTCTTCAATTATTTCCTTTCCAAGTCTTAGAATGAGGTTTGGTAGTATCCACACTCTTGCCCGTCTTTCAAGTCCAAAATCCCAGAGTCATATTAGACTCTTTTTTCCCCTCTCAATCCTTATACACAATTAGTTGCCAAATACTACCAGTTTTATCACCACATCTCTTGCATCCATTCTCTTTTCTCTGTTCACACTGGCATCATCATAGACTCTTAAATTGAGGCAGAGGGTGACCAAGGCATTGAAAAGGAGTTTTTCTGCTAGTTGCTGATTCATGGTGAGTCTAAAAATTCACCTTTGTCTTTGGAATCACATTGAGACCAACTCTGGCGCTAACTGCTGAGTACTTCACAAGGTCAGTTCCAGTCCATAAAAAATATGCCAATAGTGCCAAAGAGAATGAACTGAAACTATCAAGGAAATCTAAGAACAACAAATAAGTTTGGATTTTTTTTAGTTATACTGAGGCAAAAATGAAAATCAAAGAATTGTATTCAGAAACATGGTTGTACTGCTCAGTTCAAAGCTTATTTTGTTTCTCTGTCTCTTTTTTTCTCTTTTTTCTTCCAAGAAGAGCAATCTTGGGGCTAAAGAGGACAGAGAACAAAGGCTAACAAAAGTTGATTTCTAAGATAAGTAAAGAGCTAGTAAGAGAGCACCTAACTGCCTTTGATGAGTTCAAAATACTAGACTCAAAGGAAGCACATCCTAAGGTGCTGAAAGAACTTTGAGAATTGATTGCTAAACCTTTGTTAGCGATTTTTGAAAGTAGAGAAAAGAACTTTCACAGAACTAGGAAAAGTACAAATTTTCACCAAAAAAAAGAATGAAGCCTGAAAACTACAAGGCAATGAGCTTTATTTAGAATGCTAACTTGAAGTGGATGGGTAGTGAGCATCAAAAAAGGAAGAGTGATTTCAAAGGTCCATTTATGACTTCTCAGGAGCCAACCCTGAAAGACTTACCACATAACAAGGGTTGAAGAGGAAAGAGAGCAGGCTAGATTGCTTTAGACTGAAAGATGAACTAGTGGGATTCTACAGACATGTTGACCTAGATTTTAAACATTCTACAGTTTTTCATTTTACCATTGTGAGAAGAATAAAGAAATGTAAGTTAGACAATAGTATTGTTAGATGGCTTTGGAATTGGTTGGATTGACCAACTTAGAAAAAGGTCACTTCTCCTAGAATACACCAAGGAATTAATTATTGGTCCTGTGCTACTAAACAGAATTAGAAACAATGAAGACACAGGTATGCAGCATTCATGAGATTTTCAGAAAATACAAAACTAACATATTAAAAAGGTTCAGGGACTAACCTGAAATTTTCTATCTATGAGAGAAAATGAATGATTAGTGAAACTTTTGCTTTCCCCCCACCTTTTTCTTTCTTTTCATTTTTTTTTAATTTTTTTTTGATTAACAGTGGACTGGAAACTCAAAATGAACATGAGATGGAAGCTTTTCTTGGTCCCTTCCCTCTAGATTTCTTGTAAGAAACTATCTAAAATCCCTGCCTTTTCCCTTATCACAGTCCAATTTGTATTTGTCTCACTCCTGTTATCTGTGTCTTTTGTCTCCTATTAGATTGTAAACTCTGGGGGGAAGGGATTATATCATCATTGTTTTTAATTCTAGAACAAAGTTTCATGTAAAGGTGACAATACATGTTTGTTAAATCGCATTCAGAATGAATTACTGGAAAAAAGATGTGGCACCTCAAGATCGAAATAAAGATCAATATACCACAATCTACTTTTTTAGAAGCTTTGATTATCAAAAAACAAAAACAAAAACAAAAACAAAAACAAAAACAAAAAACTTCTAATTGATCATTTTCTCCCTTAGGTAGGAAATTTCAGGTTAATACCTGAAACTTTTTAAGCCTTAGAGGTATTACCTGCAAAATGAAGGCCCAGACATAATACATAAGGTCATTTTCAGCTGTAAATCAGTCCTGTAATTTATAATTTTGGTGGTAAGCTATTATTATAATGAAAAATGTATTCAAAATTCAACTATGTCCCCAAGTGGAGAAAGCCTCAGAAAGCTTTCATTTTAATTTTTGACTAATTTCTATTTTTGAAATGACCCCCAAAAGCTGTATTCCTTCTTGACTCAGTGAATGACTTCCTATTCCTGTGTGCCTCACTTTTTACCATTTCTTAAAAGGTAGGGAGCAACCCTAAGGATAGGAAGCAGATAAGACTTTGAAGATATTTCATTTAATTATTAAGCAACTACAAATGACTCATAAAAAGGCATACCAAAAGAAAAAAAAAAAAAAAACAAAAGAAAAACCAAAAGGAAAAAAAGCAGAAAAAGTTAAGTATATTATAAATTGCTTAGGGCAAAAAGTTCACTTATTTTTCTCCAACAGAAATATCTCAACAATAATAATGCTTCACTACCATCTTGTTCTTCATTTGACTTTAAGTACAGGTAACATTCCCAGAAATATAGTTATTCCCAGAGCTTCTTACTGTGGCACAGTAAGGGTGGACAGGCCTAAGGCTCAGCTAGAGATAATTAGAAGCAGCAGCTTTTGAGGGGGCTCATTTTTATTCTTTGAAAGAGAAGAAGAAACATGGTATACGTTTTATATCATACTTCAGTGATTCCTATTTAGTGGTTTGTGAACCCTTTGGGAATTTATCATGATAGTGCAAGGAGTTTGAGCTAAAAAATCTGATGGTAAGTTAACCAATAAATAATTGCCCAATTATGTTACAAATATATTTTTCCACTGTTACAACAAGCATGTACATGTTTGAAGCATTATAGGTTTGTAAATTTTAATTTGGAGTTTATTGGGCTAAAGTTATCATTGTAGTTATTGTAAGCATTTAATGAATAAATCTAAAAGAATATTATGAGTAGTATATTAAATTACCCTAGGGGTAACAATGCATTTTGTTATTGTTGTGTTTTGTTATTGTTGTGGAACAAAAAAATTTTCTGCAAACCATTATCATAAGGCAGAGGGTAAGAAGAATTGAGAGGCAAAGAAAGTGATCAGAATTTAAAATGAGTCAGGGAAAAGTAAAGGAGGGTTTTGAGTAAGAAGCAAACACCACATAGTTCATTAATATTTTGTCACTATTTTATATTTTCTATTAAATATCAATGGGTAGCCTCTTTTTTAAGGTGTGGGGTTTTTTTTGTTTGTTTGGTTTTTTTGTTTGCCTTGCTTGTATGTCTGTTGGTCTGGGCCTATGAGAGGGAAGGTCTACCTTTCATTTTAACATACAATAATTCCTGAGTAACCACAAATATAATTTTCTGAATGAAACTTGTGTCAGTTCAGTTGGTAGGAGTTCAATGGTATTGAATACAACCTTTAGGGTCCAGACAACTCTCCATCCACGTTCACAAGACGGCATAGACAAACCCAAGAAAACACTTCACGAATGCTTATCGTCAATCACACTAATAATTAAACCTCACATTAAACAACACGTGACAGAGTTTTTCTTACAATATTCTCCAAGGGGTATCACTATCCCTATTTTACAGGTGAGGAAATTAGGTCTCAATTACGGTCAAGTGCCTCAGCCTTTAGCTAGCTGTGTGGACCAGGCATTTAGTCTTCCCCTGCCTTAGTTTCTTCATCTGTAAAATGAGAATGATAATAGCACTTAAAGTTGTTGTAAAGATTAAATGAGATAGTGATTGTAAAGCACTTAGCACAGTGTCTGTCACATAGTAAACATTACATAAACGTTAGCTGTTATTATTTGTGTTATTATTGTGATTTGTCTAAGGTCACACAATTAGTAAAAAGCTAGCATTCAAAGTCAGCTCTCCGTGGACTTTAAATTCACTAAACTATTCTGTGGCTTGCCCACTACGCCATTCTGTCCCTTGTCTATCTATATTTATTCTGTCTCTTGTCCACTATTTTATTCCATGTCTTATCTTGGAATAAATGTACCTCCAGTAATAGCATGGGATTTTGGACTTGGAATCAACTTACAGAGATCAGACCATTTGTAAATGTCCTAAAATATTTGAAAGAACAGAGCCACGTTGTGAACCCCATCTTCTGATTCCAAATTCAAGGGGGTTTTCTATTATATTGGCTAGAAATGTGGTCTTTGGGGATCACTTTTTAGCTATATCTTCATCTGTAAATCAGGGACAATATTAATACCTACTTTATAGGGCTGTTATTAGAATCAGTTAAAAGAATGCATGTACATTGCTTTGCAAATTTGAAAACACTACATGAATGTTGGTGTTGTTGTTATAATACCTTATTCTTCACCAGAGAAGATGGGTAATAAGGCACACAATGTAATAGAAAAAATGCTGGTCAAGATGTAGGTTTTGTATGGGCTTTGTTACTGGGAAGTCACTTAGCTTTTTGAACTTCAATTTCTTTACATATAAGATGGGAAGACAGGATTTTTCAATGTCAACTAAGATAACGCAAAATCATTACAAACACTGAGGCGTCACCAAAAGATCTTTCTCATGAGATTTTCTTCAGACAGAAGGTATTCCTATGCAAAAATACTTCAGATTCCAGAATTCTAATTTCTACCGATAAAAATTAAAGTAGCAATAATGTCATCTTTATAAGGTAATTATATAATTAATGCTTAAATACTCATCACCAAATTTCATGGGAAATTTCATTTTCAAATTCTCAATAACATAAACAGAGCCCATAATTATTTGTTAAACCACTAAAAGAAGCTCACCATTCACATTTTTTATTTCCATTTATATTCCTATATTATAACTATGGGCAAGTAACCTCAGGCAAGCTTTCATATCAGCCATTGTAAAAGGCTTGCTATATGCATTAAAGGAAGGAGGTTCTACACAGGATAATTCACAGTACCAAAAATCACAGGATCTTGGAAGGAGGCTATTTCCAGTTGGAGCACTGAGAGGGATGAAAAAAGGATGAAAAAAAAACAAGGAAGTAGGATTGAGGAAAATATCTTCAATTATACATGTGTCAGATCTTTAATACAGCAGATCATTTTATTTTCAGAACTACAAATTTCCAGATCACACATAATGCTATTAAAATATAAGGTCCTTCAGGGAAGAGATTGTTTTATATTCTTTTTTTCTCTCATCAATAGCTAGCACTGTCCGGGATATAGTAGACCTTTAATAAATGCTTGCTAACTGACTGAAATGAATAAGCCATTTTCCAGACTAACTGGTGCATATGATAAGTTATGAACAATCTCTCTTCTCTATGTTGATTACTTTGTCAAGGTGTTGCCTTTAAGGCACCATTTTAACATTCACTCATATTCTTGACTTTGAAATTCTTTCAATTATTCAATTTTTTTTTGGCTAGCTGAACTGTCCTATGGGTCTATTCTGCCTCCTACATTAAGATGTCTGAGGCCCAAAGCCAAGAACAGAAACCAAGGCTTTCTGACTTTCATTCATTTCACTGTTCAATACTATTTAACTCCATTTCTGTTAAGCCATTCAAAGTCTCCTCTGGTTAACATACACCTCAGACTATTCTTCTTCTGTTCTTTCTATTGAATATCTCCAGAATTCCTAATCAATTGGTCAGAGCACCATAGATCTGTAGCTGGGAGGAAGCTTGAAAGTTATTTAATTCAACCCAATCAACTGGGAGATGAGGAACAGGCTCAAAGAGACTGTGACTTCCTCAGAGTCACACATAAAAATAAGCCCAACTCGGGGTCTGTGCATAGAATCTGGAGAGAGATAAAATCTCAGTTCAGTTCCATTATATATTCCAAGACAGAAAGATATCCTTGAAAAACAGACTCTAGTGAGACTGAGTTGAATTAACTCTTCATGCTTTAAGGTGCTTGCTACCTAGCTTGCTTAGCTTTTTAAATTAGATAGTGTGAAAAGAATATAGTGAAAAGTACCCTGACCTTGAAATCAGAATGTACAAAATCAGATCCCACTTCAACTATTTACTAAGCTGTATTAAACTCTCTGGACTTTTACTTTTCTTAATCTGTAAAATGGGGGCAAAAATACATTTACTACCAACCTCAATTCTCACTATTGTGAGAATTAAGTAAGAATGTTCAGCAGAGTTCTGTTGATTTTCTGTTGATTTCTGTTGATTTTGTTATTGATATGGTTAATTACGGTAATGATTTTCCTGATATTGAATCAACCCTGCATTTCTGGTATAAATGCCACTTGATCATTGTGTACTATCTTGCTGATAAGTTGCTGTAATCTCTTTTCTATTCTAATGTTTTATTTAAAATTAAAAAAAATAAAATAAAAAAATAAAATAAAATTTTTGCATCAATATTCATTAGGGAGATTGAACCATAATTTTCTTTCTCCGTTTTATTCCTTCTTGACTTAGGTATCAGTTCCATATTTATGTCATAGAAAGACTTTAATAATATTTTTCCAAATAGTTTACATAGTATTAGAATTAACTGTTCTTTAAATGTTTGGTAGAATTCACATGTAAATCTATCTGACCTTGGAGATTTTTTTCTTTGGGAATTCATTAATAGCTTGTTTAATTTCTTCTTCTAAAATGGGTCTATTTAAATAAGTTATTTCCTCTTCTCTTAATGTGGGCAATTTATATTTTTAAAATATTCATCCATTTCAGTTAGATTTTCAGACTTACTGCCATACAATTGGGCAAAAAAGCTCCTAATTATTGCTTTTATTTCTTTATCATTGGTGGTAAGTTCACTCTTTTCACTTTTGGTGCTAGTGATTTTTTTTTCTTTCCTTATTCTAATCAAATTAAGCAAAGGTTTATTATTTTGCTGGTTTCTTCATGAAACCAACTATTAGTTTTATTTATTAGTTCAATAGTTTTCTTAATTTCAATTTTATTAATCTCTTATTTGAGTTTCAGAATTTCAAATTTGATATTTAATTGGGTTTTTTAAAATTTGTTCTTTTTCTAGCTCTTTTAGTTGCATGCCCAATTCATCGATCTCCTCTTTTTCTATTTTACTCATGTAGCTATTTAGATATATAAGACTTCCCCTTAAGAACTGCTTTGGCTGTATCCCATAGGTTTTGGTATGTTGTTTCATTACTGTAATTCTTTTGGAAGAAATTATAAAGTGTTTCTATGATTTGTTGTTTGAGCACTCATTTCATGAGAACTCAGACAAGTCTTATCTCACATGATTTCCACATGAGTGAAGAAATGGAAGCATAAGCTCGAGAAATTGTGTAGGTAGAATTAGTGATTCTTTGAAAGTGATTTGCAAGCCATAATATCCTATATAAATGCCAGTTATTATCATAGGTGTACCCATGAATTAGTGAATGTGACTTAGCAGGGCAATAAAGATAGAAAAGGGGGAGAAAGGGATAAGTTTCAAAAAAAAAAAAAAGGAAATCTCACACAAAGCAGAAAACAAGTGGAGCTTTTTAAATCATGAAAACAGAGAAGATGAATAAGACTCATTGCATAAATCCAATCAAGTAAAAGCAAAATTGGAAGCAATGAACTATAGAACAGGAGTTGGGTTGAATATAACCCATGGGCCATGAAAACTTTAATGGACATTTGAAAGATTAAAAAGTCTGTTTGCTCCTTATTCCTGAATGTGACCAAACTTCTAAAGTACCAATAACTGCATAAGTACATTTTTTTATGAATCCAAGACTGGTTGTGGATTTTCTCTATTAGTGTAACAAGACCATAAACTGACAGTTGTTCAATCACTTCAGTCACATCCGACTCTGGGACCCCATTTGGAGTTTTCTTGGCATAAATACTGGAGTAGTTTGTCATTCTTTTCTCCAGTTCAGTTTACAGATGAAGAAACTGAGGCAAGCAGAGTTAAGTGACTTGGTCAAGATCACACAGTTGGTAAGTATTGAGGAATTTGATGTGAACTAAGGAAGATGTCTTCCTTACTACAGGCCCAGCATTTCATCTACTGCACCATTTTAAGTGCTCTTTATTGACCATCATGGTGCAAAACAAAGAATGACCTAGTCTGAGTCTCCTCTAAAAAATGAAGGGTTTGCACTGAATGATATCTAAGAAATTTAGCCATTCTATGAAGCCAGTCTCTTCCAATGGAGAAGGAAAATAATGTCCATACATTCTATTATGGTGTCATTTATGTCATTTCTGTCTAAACAACATTGTAGGAATCACTGAATTTACGGTCAAGGGCTTCCCAATGGTTCAGCTGAAGGCAAGTTTTCCTGAACAATCCACAAGAAAGGAGGATGTTTCTGCAACTACAGAATCCTTGAAGAACTGCAGTTTCCATAAAGAGAATCAGGCTGGGCAATTCCAACATCATCAGAAATGGGTCTCATCAAGTTTCCTGAGTGAATATCTACATCAAGGCATCTGTAACCCATTATGGGCACTACATCATGCCTTCAACTGTTTATTTCCTAGAAAACAAGGGTGGAAGGACTGGCTACTTGTCTTACCCTGTTTTCCAACCAGAAATATCTATAGTAGGTCCATCAAACCCATAAGCAGAGCCACAGCTCTCTATGTACCTGGAGGACATATGGGTGATTTTTTAGAATCCTTTGTTAAACTGCCAATGACCCTGGGAGAAACCATCCCTTAATGAGTCAGTTAATATCTATTTCGTATTTAGCTACCAGTGGGTTGAGAACAAGAATGGGGCACAAGAGAGATGCTTGATGTGGGGATGGTGGGTGAGATTACTTGGGCCAGCCAGAAAAAAAGGCACTAATATAGTGAAAGGAAGGGGACAGCCTTGAACACACACACTTTAACTACTTCACAGTTCTGTGGAACCTCCTACCCCTATCCATGTACACCTTGTGAAAGGATCTTATTTAGTTTATTACTTTGGGCATGTGTAGCAAAGGTTGATCCACATGAAGCAGGCTTGGTTACCCCAAAAGCTGGTTCCTACTCTTGCCATGTGGCCAATGTCCAAATAACACCTCTTTTACTCTCCTTCTCTTTACATTTTCTCTCACCTTCTAAGAGTTCATAAAAACAAAGGTAGTTTTAAACTAAGAGGTCAAAGGCAAAACAGATGTGATGTTTCTTGTCTTATGTTATAGTGGAGTTATATTCAACCCAAATCCTGTATTTCTGTTCTGTATTTCATTGCTTCCAATTTTACTTTTACTTGATTATATTTATGCAATGAGTCTTGTTCACCTTCTCTCTTTTCATGATTAAAAAGCTCTACTTGTTTGCTGCTTTGTGTAAGATTTCCTTTTTTTAATGTTGAAACTTACCCATTTCTCTCCCTTTTCTGTCTTTATTGCCCTGCTAAGTCACATTCAGGGACTTGAAAGTCAGATAGCCATCACTAATTCATAGCAGTCTACCTGATACCACTAATCTCCTCCTGAGTATTCTCTAGACACTAGAGTCCAATATCTCTGGATTCCAAACTCTAAGCCCAGGAATGTTTGGGAAGAGCCCCCCACTTCAAAGAGAATTTCTAACGAAGATTAGAGTCACAAAGAATTAAATATTTAAATCTATTTTCTGGCATTGAACTTCATGTAATAAAATTCTCCTCTGAAATCCAACCTAACGAATGATATGTATTTATTTTTCAAAGACGATCCAAAGACAGTACTGGTCCATGGCAAAATGTGAAAGGAATGCTGAAGTGAGAGACAGCAGCAACAGCAGAAAGTCCTGGATTTGGAGCTAGAAGGCAGGGTACAAATTCCTGTTCTGATATTTAATATTTATGTGATTTGAGACATCTGGGACTCGATTTTCTCTCTTTTTATTATTAAATTGTTTTTTTTATACTTTATTTTTTAAAATTAATTTTATTATAACTTTTTTTGATAGTACATATATATGGGTAATTTTTTACAACATTATCCCTTGCACTCACTTCTGTTTTGAATTTTCCCCTCCTTCCCTCCACCCCCTCCCCTAGATGGCAAGCAGTGGGACTCCATTTTCTCATCTGTAAAATGTGGAAATTGAAGTAAATCAGAGATATGTTGGGTTTTTTTTTCCAAATATGACTATATTTCTTCTTGAATCCCTTACATAAGAGTTGCATTATTAAAGGGCATTCTTTTGGATAATTTTCTGCCTGACTGTATTATATGAATGCATGCATGTAATACAGAGAATCCATAATGCAAGAATGAGCTATTACAAGAACAGAAAATGCCAATGAATAACAAGTGGAAAGAAAGGATACAGAAGCAGAGAAGATATTATACAATTATTAACAAGAGTCTCTCTTTACAAATGAAAGACTTTGACATTTGCCCAGATCAAAAATTCAATTTTATAGCACCAATAGATAAGAGATTAAATTGCATATAGATAACATCAGACTGGTATTTAAAAGGTTAGCAGTGCTTAGAATTGATTAGCCACTGGTACAAACTTGCATATATGATGTTCTGGTAGGGGAAAGCCCAGAAAATGGAATCACCTTCACTAGCCTTGTTTCAGATATGTGTGTATGTTTATAGGTCTACAAATGTGCATGTCCATGTTTATATTCATCGGTATGCACACATAAATGTTTACTACATGTGTACACATTATTTATACATTTACATACACATATGCAAAACCATTTTGACAGGGAGAGAAGAGACTCTTGTCCCAATAGTTCATAACACATGACACATACACCAGGATATGATTGTGTTTAACAAACATTTGTTGGACAGGAGATGAGAAATTTATTATTGTATGACTAAACGGTCAGTACTGTAGAGATAGGAAGTATGTGTATGTGTTGTGTGTGGATGTGGGCAGGAAGGATTCACAGTACAATATAGAACCACAAATCTCCATCCCACAAAAGGAAAAATAAACAGAGCTTCTTCTCTCTCTCTCTCTCTCTTTTTTTTTTTTTTTTTTTTTAAAGATCTGATGAAGAATATCTTTATGGTAAATAATAAAATGGTAAAAAAAAAAAATGGTAAAAACCAAGCAACAACATCAATAGCATCAAACATGGCCAGTAGCTGTTCAAGGTTGAGAAGCTCCCTCTCTCCCCTCCCCCACCAACAGTCTTCATCTTTGTCAAATACCATGTGTTGAAAATTATTTTTCAGAGGCTTAATAACTATTTTTGTCATCGTGAGAACCACTTTCTAAAAACACTCAAAAACAAAAACTCAAAAAACACTCTAAGAACAAATGCATATATATGCACATACACACACAATTGGTTTTCCTTGTTAATTCTATGCATTTTATTTTATGTATCTAAAAGCCTTATTCTGAAAATGGATTCACAGGTTTCACCAGACCGCCATAGGGAATCTATGACACAAAAAGGTTAAAAACAGTTGTTCTATCTGCCACCAATCTCTGATTCATGTACTGGACAAGTAAATATATTGTGGAAGGTTGTGAATGAAAGCCAGTGACCTACCTCAAGAATGCTAGGTCTGTTAGCAAAACTTATATGACCTTGCCTCAGCCAAAGTCACTGGATAATGAAATCCTTAATTTGTCATAATATCTGTGGTGAAACCCGGCTATAATCTTATTATACTATAACATTTCTCTTATGGAAATAACTGTCCCTTGCCTTGCCATTCCATTGAACATTTCGTTTTTACGGAGCCAATTAACAGGCTTAGGTGAGCTCTGGTTATGTAGAAAGGCAAAGCTAAAGAAAAAGGAATATGAAAGGTGAAATAGCACAAGAATTTCCATTTTTTAAAAACTTAAACAAACGTGTGGTCAGATGAAATCAGAAAAAGCTAGGCTACATATAACCAAAGAGGAGGTTTGGGAAATAATGAAAGAGCCGAGTCAGACCCCAAAAGGTTCAGAGACAGTTTAAGCAGTTTGGCTAATACAGGAGATAGAGAATGTAATTCAGTGCAGACACGGTAAATCTTCTATAACGAGCAGGGCTGTAATTCTTTTCATGGTAAGTTGTTGGGAAAATCATAAATTGGTCATGGTTAAAACGTCAGAAGTCTCAGAACCATAGGAAAAAATAATGAATTGTTGAGGATATGGTTTACTCCGGAAGATACAAAACATTCCGGGAACAGAGGAGAGGTTGGGAGGATTAAAGTAATTTCCAAGCTATTAATATTTCAATTAGGAGGATGGAAAATTTTGGAGTGAAAAAAAGAAAATCTCCATTTAATAATTCAAAAAAGGAAATATCTGGTGAGATTAAAGTATCTAGATAACAAGTGATAAGAAGGGACCCCCAACCAGAAACAATTTCATCTGTAGATACTACACTTGGGGGAAAAAAGAAATAGATTTACCTGAACTCTGATAGTACACACACACACACACACACACACACACACACACACACACACACACACACCTCTATAGGTCATTCTTACAGATGAGATAAGTGGTAATTTTTTTTTTGTACTGCCACAAAGGATATGCAGGGCTAAGAAGAATAAACTAATTTTCTTTTTTGTCCCATCCTTTTTTTTTTTTTCCTTCCCTATTTTCTTTCTTCATAACCTCTCTCCTTTTTTTTTCCTCATATAATTTTTGTTCTCTGAACATTATTTCACAGCATCAAGTTAAAAAGGGAAATGACTATTTTACAGATATCCCAAGTTACTAGAGCATTCTTTCCAAGGGCTTTCCTTTCCTAAAAAGGAAGGAAAGAAAGGAAGAAAATGGAAGGAAGGAGAGAAGGAAAGGAGAAAGAAAGAATAATGTTTCTTGAGTTTTATATCTCCCTTTTCTAAGATCACCCAAGTTGCATTCCCAGCTCAAAGTAAAGAGGGCTAACGGTTGACAATTTGATAATTGCTCACAAGGAGCTGACCTTCTATCAGTACACAACACCGGCCCTGGATGTGTACCTTCTTGTCATGATTGTCCCCACACAATATGACAAGAACTAGACAAAGACCTCTAGCAACTTGAGTAGTTCTGCTAGGGATGATTTCAGGATTAGCATGGTATAGGATGAGAAGGCTTGGATAGACAACAAAATGTGTCAGTGGATGGAGGCTCTTTCAGATGTATTTAAATAGCAAAAAACTTTGTATGCATTGGTTCTGTGATGATGGACAAAAACCTTGAGAATGAGAATTATATCTTATACTTGCCCCTTGAAGCTCCCAAATGACAATATTGAACATAACAAGTATTCGGTGAATACTGGATGAATTGAATTAAGACTTTTTTGTTTCTTTTTTAAGCCAAGCCCGTATTAAGAAATAAAGGGGACTTTCTTTACCAATGTAATGGGTGCCTTCTCCAAACCTTCTGTCTAGGACATAAAATAATTTCCCCATTATCACACAAGCAGTATTTGCAACAGCCAGGAATCAAACTCATGTCTCCCCTTCTCAGCGATCAGCTTAACTTCCACTTACAGAATGGGAAATGTCTAAAGCATCTTTGCTCCAATATTCTTTACTACAATTAGCTTCAAACAGTGAGTCCTAATGACAGACCACTGCAGAGCCACAGAGGAGGACAGCGAGGATGAAAGGTGGCCACCACCACGGGAAGGTGAGAGGATGACAGCTGAAGGATTCTTCTCTGAGAAACGACCTTGACTGGGGCAGACCAGGCAGTAAGGGGACACATGCGCTCACATATGATACAGCCATAAACCCAAGCCAGTGTCAGAGCTGTGGGGCTCTGTAGACAAGATCTACAATTGGGAAGTAGCATCTCCCATCCACATCTCCTAAAATGCCAGTGCTGAACCTAGAGACAATAAAGGCCAGAGTTGGGCTTCTGCATCCATGCTCATGGAGGAAGACTCACCTGACACAAGCTGCTGCCCTGCCAGGCCCACTGGTACCATCCCCAAGTTATTCATGGCGGTCGCCCAGGCTGTTGGATCAGTGACAGACATGTTCAGTTGTGTCGTGTCTATTGCTATACTTCCCAAACCATCAGCAGCTGTGGGGGGGGGGGGGGGAACAATAACAACAAACAAATTATAAGTTGGAGTCAACAGGCAAGAATGTTTGTTTTAAAGGAAATTATGTTTCCAGAGATGTGAGGCTTCATTTACCACATCCCCATATCACCAAAAAATAAAGCACAATAATCTACAGCAATACTTTCCCCAGACATAAACATAAAGAGTTTCTGAATGCGTTCCGAGAAGGAACTTAATGACATGTAGTTTATATTACACAACGAGCTATTACTGAGGCACCCCTAGAAAAGAGGAGAAAAGTACTTCCTTCTCCTGGTAAAACAACATTAGTTAAGTTACAGAAAAGCAGGCACGTTGGAGGAAAAAAATTGCATGTTTGAAAGTCAGAAATATCTGTTTTCTTTCCATCTTTTTACTGCCCTTTATGTGACTTATTGTCTTCATTTGTAAAATGGGCACACCACTATCAGTACTCCATAGCTTCAGTGTTGTTAGGAGAACCAATAAGATAAAGCACAAGAATTATGATAAACAAAGCAGAGATTTTTCTCTCTGTCTCTCTCTTTTTTTTTTTTTCCTGAAGAAGTCAACTCAATTACCAGACTAGAAATAAAGATATTGGTATGCGTGTAATTTTGGAATAGGTGTTTCTCAGGGACTAAAAGTTTTACAAATAGTTATCAAGATTAAAATTCTGTTCAGAATATTTCATTTCATATTTCATTTCCAATGCCATATATATGTATGTAGGCATATACACATACACACACACATATTTTAAAATTAAGTCTTCCTCTCCTTTGGACTTCTCATTTCACAACTTTAAAAAAACTCAAGTTATCTATAGTTAAAGCAATGGTCTCCAAACTCAATTTGCATTCTTATTAGAGTCAAGGAGGGAAGTAGTTTTTCTAGTGGTACTTGAATCCACTGCTATGGATGCCCAGTTTGGGTTAGATTATAACCCAAGACCAGGGTGGGTGATGGATGTACAACAATGAGTGAAGGTCAAATAGGGGAGTGTTGGACTACAAATGGTGTGGTTGGGCTGGAGACAAGTCAGTGGATTAAGCATGGCAGGGGGAAATTGAACTCATTCAATTCTACTCATCTTTCACCCTGCCAACTGTTGGAGCCCATGCGCTTGGGGCCCTACACAACTCTCTTCGCTCTCCGGGGATCCAACTTCTACTTTGAAGTTTCATTGGAGCACACATTACACACACACACACACACACACACACACACACACACACACACACACACACACACACAATTTGGTTTAGCCCCAAGTCTAGCCTTTATGAGACTCACTACCTGATTTTTTTAAGATCCCAGAGAACATGGGTCATTGCTTATTTTCACAGCTATGCAAAGATTCCCAAGGAAAGCCCTATGATGATATTGCTAAGGTTCTTGAAAATCACTGGTATTCAAAGTCTAGTCTTTACAAGGCTCACCAGCTAATTTCCTTTAGGACCCAGAGAACATGGGTCATTGCTTATTTTCATTATGCAAATATTCCCAAAGAAAGCCCTTATGACAGTATTGCTAGGGTTCTTGGAAATGATTAGTAGTTACCTGCAGCCATCATTTGTGTGAGTTCTTTGGGCCTCTCTTTGACACTTTCAAGTCCACGATCATCGACTATTGCATTATATACACTTGGAAGTGTAGGAGCCCTTTGGTTAGTTGGTACAGGGTCCACAAGGAGATCATCAGGCTCTATAAAGAGGGGATGAAAAGACTGGTAAGAAACTAAATCCATTATCCTCAGGGGAATAACCACTACTTTTTCAAAATAAAAGCCACACAAAAAGCCCACTTCTAGGCAAGACACCACTTGCAGGAGTCCAGTTAAGTGTCCCTAACCAGGGGCTATGCCATTTGTGTCCTGTGCTAGATTGATGATGAGTACCATTTGTCAAGTATCCTGCCTTCAGCTCACAAGTCTTCACAAATGGGATCTTAGATGCAGCTCCTCTGCAAATTTATCTATGTACACACACATCAATGAAGTGGGATGACCAAGAATTTGGCTTTTATGTTAAGAACTAAATCACCCTGTAAGTTTAGAGGACAGTTGGCTATTAAATATTTGTAAAGATAAAAAGGGCTAGAAAAGTGTTTTTAAAAAGAAAGAAACCACTCTAAAGCATCATGGAGTACAGAAGAGGAAAATGGATTTGTAGTCAAGAAGACTCAGCACCTTATTGCACCTCTGAAACTTATTAGCTGAATGAATAAGTCACTTCTACTTTCCAAGTCTCATTTTCTCTATATGTGAAATTAAGATAATAATCTCTATCGGGCCCATTGCACAAGGCTGCTATGAGCCTCAAATGAAATAATCTACATAAAACAATTTTTATAGACTTTAAAGTGGAAACTGGAAAATGAATGAAATGCAATAATAAACGATGCCAGATCCTGAATAAAAGATGATAATTTTCCTTCCTCAAAAGTCTTGGGTCTATCTGGGATATATAGAGATATGTTTGTTTTTCCAATATCTGCTGGAATATCCTTGTAACCTAGACATAATTTGACTTAGCCTGGATGTTCTTTGAATCTGAAATATATGTTGATTTACTTTAATGGTTCAAACTAGAAGAAAAATCATGTCATTTTAAAAGGGGTGAAACATATGGCATATTAAATAGCTTCAAGCCAACAAATGAGAGGAAATATTTCTTTTCTCCCACTCACTGATGTCAGGAACTTTTTTTCCTCTAAAAGCATATATGCCACTAATTAATATCAATGCATTCCTGAGAATTAGACACTATATACTCTGTCTAAAGAACTAAGTGGCCTTGTATGGTTCTTTACAGAGTAATATAATAGTTTATCATAAGACTATCCAGTGGTTGGGTAGCAGGAGTTAATTGTAGAGAAACAGAAACATAAGATTTACCTGTTTGAATAGAAGTTCTAAACTATGATTTGTGGACACAAAAAACCCCCAAACCATTCCCACTGTCTTTATGAAATTGCAAGTAATATTGTCTCTCCTAGTAGGAAATGCAAGACATTTAGGGTTTCCTCAAACATACTTCAATGTAGGTAAATTGTCCGTATCCATCCAACATTTCATTTTGGTAGCAGATTGTACTTAGTATACGTATTTTACACCAGGCAATTAAACTCTGTTACCCATATGACTCTGGGACTCACTTACATATTGTGCATCAATTAACACAATCAGTGACTGCCATCAGACAAAGAGACTCCTAACACATAAAACAAGTTTAACTACTGAGGAAATGATGTACCTAAAATACTCTTTAGCTATTCACAATGCCACGAAAATCTGAAAATTCTGTCCCAATAAAGCCTCCTCAGTTTTCTACTGCTTAAATCTTTGTAGAATGTGCACAGCCAAACAGACTGAAATTTGTTCATTCAAACTGCCCAAATATCCCTGATGTAGGAGCCCTTTCATTTGATCATTTCAAGGTGACTATCTTACTTATTTTTCTAAACAGGAGTAAGTTGGATAGCTTCCCGGTTCAAGAAGCTAGCTATATTTGCACCCAAGTGTGCATATATCACCTTTTCTATTTATCTAACAAGTTTTCAATTGTGAAGTCTCAAAAGGTTTCACAACCTTGGAGATGAGAACTTACCTGATTATTTCTGTAGTGCTTAGGACTAAAGTCCAAGCCAATTACAATCTTGTCTTACACCTGCCATTTTCAGAAAGTGCTGTTGAACAGCATTAGCTTTCCACTGTGCAAAGTGTTTGCTAATGGTCGACATTTTCATGATTGGAAGAATACAAAGGGAATTGGGCCTGGAGTCTCCAAGACAAGGGAATCACTTGAAATGTAAAATATCCTGGTACCACTTGATTTTCTGCCTATTGGTGTGTGTGTCTGGGCTAATCCAGCTCTTCTCTTTGCCCATCATAAGGTCCTTCTACAGCTTCACTGAAAGGACTACTAAACAATATAAAGTTCTCAGCATTTAATCCTGGACACAATCCCAAAGATCTCTGTAATCTGGGTCATTTACTTGTAAATGAGTGTTTGAGATGGGATTAGAACTCAGAACATTTTGACAATCAAGCCTGCACTATATAAAATTGTGTTTTATTAATAATCAGTTCTAATGTTTATTATTTTGACTTTGAGACCAGCACTATAAAATACTCTTTTATTAATCATTAGTAGTAATATTTATTAATCATTAGTAGAATATTTATTAATAACAACTAAGACTCATAAAGGCCTCAGTTTTCTAATTTCTTTACTTAAAAATGAGACTAATATTCCTAGGGATATTTCCTTATATTACTGAGATGTGGGGAGGTTAAATTAAAGTTTATATAGGATTCTGAATATAGTCAATGCTAATTATTATTACTATTTCATTTGGGAGTGCAACTTTTCTATTAAGATATACCGGGATCCCTCTGTAGTTGTAGGTGATTATGTAATTAATTCTAAAATAGTAAGGACAACATGTTTCCACAACTAACTCCATACATAACTACCTAGCAAGCTGATGCCTTGGACTCTAACAAAATGTTAAGTGACTTTTCCTTGTCTCTTTACAAACTCATTTAAAAAACAAAACTCTGCCTTTGACTCTCTTTGGTTACCTAACTTCTGAATCTCCAAAGCTTTTAAAAAATTCTTCATCATTTAAGAAATATCATAAATGACAGCATCCTTCAGTGGAAATACCCTATTCTCCTCCCTCATTCTCTCCAATCCTCCATCATATTAGAAGACTTGAATTGAGTTTCAACTATGCTCCTCATTAGTGACATTACTTTGGAAAACTCATTTCTCCTAATTCAAATTTTTTCTTCATTAATATATGAATGGTTCTACAAGATTGTTGGGCAAAAATAATAAAACTTGTAAACTAAAAGTAATGGATATATGAGCTATTACTACTATCATCATTATTATCATAGATATAGAATCAAAATATCATAATTTACTTGATACCAGAAACTGCTCTCTATTGGTATGGTGAACAAGCAAGCACAATTTTGCAGCTGTTAGCAGCTGTTATTTAAACCTGTAGCCACAAGTTATGTAGCCCTTAGATTTTCTACCATCCACCCCAAGCCTTTGTTCCTCTGGTATATTCCCAGTCCCATTTGTGATATATCAGTAACCCATAGGTTCGTTGTTGTTCAGTCACAGCCAAAAAGGTACTACGTGGTTTGCCATTCCCTTCTTGGGCTAAATGAGAAATCAAGGTGAAGTGACTTGGTTCACATAGCTATAAGTGCCCGAGGTCAGACTGAAGTCTGCTCCAGGTTAGCTGCTCCACTAACAAACTCATTTACCTATTTATAAAAGTTAAATCTCAAATCAAAATACTGCTTTAAAGAAAATCAATTGCAGGTGTTGAATAATGCCTAGTTAATTTATATGATGATTTCCTAGTGTTTTATTTTAGCTCCAGCCCAGATCTCCACAGAAGTCTGATTCTGAGATTTCATGATAGGGTGAAAATGATCATGGGTTTTCAGGGGCTACCATAAGCTATGGCAGGTCTACCAAACTAGGAAAGCTTGGAATAAGATAGAAGGAACAGCCTATTCTGTCAACCAAGATACAATACACTTAAATAACAAGAGATTCATAATAATCAAGTTGTCTACTAGTTATTAATTAACTATCCATGGTGATTCACGAGACAAGAGTTACCAGATAGCACTCCATTCTGGGCACTCCTTTTTGGTGTGAAAATGGTAGAATTATAGAAAAAAAATGACCAAGAATGTTAAGAATTAATTTTTTTTAACAAATTACTTTTATTTGTTTTGTTGTATACTCTTCTATTTTTATTTTGTTGTTGTGTACTCTTAATGTAATAATTTTGTTTTGCCAATGATGACACAGTTTTGGGAGAAAATTAATCATTTCTATATTGACATTTAGTCACTTGTTCAGTTGCATCTGACTCTTCATGACCTCAAGAACTATTGGTACACCAAAAGGGTCCATAGGATTTTCTTGGCAAAGACACTAGAGTAACTTGTTATTTCCTTCTCTGACATATTGTGGCTAACAGAGCTTAAGTGTCTTTTCCAGGAACATGTAGCTAATTAGTATCTCAGATCTTATTTGAACTTGTCTTCCTGATTCTAGGCCCATACTTTATTCACTAACCCACCTAGATGCTTCCATATTCACACAGTAGAATATTAAAACCAGAAGCCATAAAGAGAAGCCATAGACACACAATATCCAGATTGATTTTTTTTGTGGTTTTATGGAACATGATAAATGTAGTTCTGTTTTCTTTTATCATCATTCATGTGACATATATAGTTTTCTCACTTTCTAGTATTACATGGTGATTTAAAGTTTGCAAAGTACCATATCTATAGATATTTGGACTTTACCATAATCTTAAGAGGCAGTTATTAAAGGTATTATCTCAATTTTACAGATGAGGAAACTGAGTTTTACTCAAGCAGTTAAAGTGATTTACTCATAGTCACACAATTAGTAAGCACCAGAAGCAAGATCTGAAACTAGGGTTTCCTGACTATAAATAGAGAAATCTATTTCCTATGTCAAACTGTCTCCTATAATCAAGATTCGCACAAGCAAAACAGAACAAAATCAAACCTACCATGAAGAAAATTACAATTTATGTACCAACATCTGTTGTGGAGAAATAAGGTGTAGAAAAAATTATATTAAGTTGTTGATAAGCTACTCCAAAACAAGCCAGAACATCGCTTGCTAGATGGTGACTTCTTTGTGAAGAAAGGCAGAAGAGGAGAATGAAAAATGTTAAAAAAAACAAAAACAAAAACATATAGACTTGAATTAATACATCAAAAAGTTGAGAGTCTTGCTTATTGCTCAGAAGCCATATGTGACCATGAAGACTAAATTAAAAAAAAAAAAAAAATCAACATTCGGGGGCTAGAT
This sequence comes from Sminthopsis crassicaudata, assembly GCF_048593235.1. NCBI lineage: Eukaryota > Metazoa > Chordata > Mammalia > Dasyuromorphia > Dasyuridae > Sminthopsis > Sminthopsis crassicaudata. Next base: position 86,513,725 of record NC_133619.1, on the reverse strand, counting down.
ATAGTTAAGCATCCAATATCACCTGGAAAAAACTGGAAATGAATGTACTTTAACAGACAAGAATTGACTATGTGTGGTCAAATCACTAATTAGTTGAAGCAAAAGTCAAAATCAATAAAGAATTGTAACAAAGGGTAACTAACGGGTGAGAAGCCTCAATAGCTCCATCCTGACCTATTATAAGAAGTCACTGGCTCTCAAAAATGGCATCAGGGGAAAAGTATATGGTGATTATGTACAACCAAAACAACCACTTTTCAGTCAGCCAACAAGCATTTCTAGAACATTTACTATGTGCTAGGCCCTTGAGGAAATGCTGGTGATCAAGTAAAGGCAATCTCTTCCCTTAAGGGCCTTACATTCTAATGGGGGGAGACTATAAGCAAATAGTGATTAGACAGGGTAAATGGGAGGCAGTCTCGTAGGAAAGACACTAAGGAGATTTGTCTGAGTCTTCATGGAAGCCAGAGAAGGTAGAAGATGGAGGGAATAAGGGACAGACTCCAGACAGGAGAAACAGGAGAAACATAAAAGGAGAGTGTCTGTTGTTTGCGAGGAACAGCAAGACATCTAATGGAGTCTCAGAGTGAACACTAACTTTGTGATCAAAGGAGATTCAGGTCTGAATCTTGGCTCTGCCATTTTAATGCCCAAGTGACTTTAGGCACTTAAGACAAAGTCAGGAAATGAACAAGTATATAGAGAGAAAATTGTATGAAAGCTGGTCTTTGATTTTTTTTTTTTTTTAAATAAAGGCACTGGGGATTGATTTTTCAAGATATTCCAGAGAAGGAAAAGATTCCAAGAGGAATACATATGATTTGTCAAACAGAAAGGGCAGGAGAAGAGGAATGAGTCACACCTCATCTCTCTAAAATCTTTATGAAAATGTTCTGTATACATGCATATCAAGAATACTTTTGATGAAAACAGGAAAAGAAAAGAGGAAGTTATTTGAAAATGATGGTCTTAATGGATCATCATCTCCACAGTCATAGCATTATGGAATCAGAAAATTTCATAGTTGGAAGACCAAGCGAGCCACGTGCCTTAAAACACATCTCAACCAGAATCTTTGTGACTCAATCCATCAAGCAGCAAGCATTTATTAAGGACTTATTATGTGCCTGGAACTATGCGAGGCTACAAATAGAAAAGGGAGAGCTCCGAAAAAGAAGCTCCACTATATTCTTTTTTTTTTTTTTTCTGTCCAAGTGACCTTCCTCCCTCCATGTGTCCGTATTCTGACAACATCATTTCCATTTCTTTCTCTATTAATTTTTCACCCCAAATATTCTCCACAATGCTATCCAATGAGTTTAAGATTTTTTCACATTAGAATAACTTCTTGACAATCAATGCCTTTCTGTCCCACCTATCATCACTTCTTTTGAATAAAATACAATATTCCAGTGTCAAAGTTCAGTCATAGGTCTCATCCCACAAGTCTCATCCCAGGTCACAAAAGTACAAAGTCACATATAATTGCTTTTTTGTATTAGCTTCTAAAGCTAATTTGTTCAAACCTATATAGAGATAGGTTTTATTATTGATTCCTTTCTTAGATTTGTTCTCCTGTGAATTTCTGTTCATTTCTATATTTTGTGTTTTCTCTTTACACTAGTTTTTTTCTGTCCTTTCTAGTCTTAACACCTTTGGATAGGATTTGCAGAACTCCAGGCACATAGTAGCCTTCCCCCCACCCCACAGACATAATCAATATGGCTAGAAGCCTATTATTTTTGTATTTCAAACCTGAGCACAGAAATCCAAAACCTCATTTTTAGACATTGTTTTCTTTAAACATCTCTTTCATCTCTCAAATCTGCCTATTCCTTCCAAGGACCTTATAACACTGTTAAAAATACCACCCATCTTCCAGGGATCTTCAGTTTCTTGACCAAGACTAATCATCTAGAGCAATGTTTCCCAAGATCCTTGTGGCGTTTTCCTTTGTGACTACAGGATAATCCAGGAGTGGGCAATGGTTTTATGGTCTGGTAAGTCTTAGGAGGTTACTTTTTGTCGCAGTCTTGAAAACATGAACTAGAAAAGCAGCAAATGTCTCTAGTTCAAGGAACACTGAGAGCTTCTTCAGTACCCCACCAGCAGGCAGTCACCAATCCCCACTACTAATCTGGATCTTTCCTGATATCTTCCTAACAGTACAACTGTGAATCTGTTTCTTGGAGACCAAGCATTTCTTTTAGAATATACAACCTCTCTCTTCAAAGGGGACTCATATTTGTTTCTCAGCTCTCAGTTTTCAGCAATCCCTTTTCCTCCCCTTTCTCCTCTAAGTGAATTTCTTCTTCCCTTCAACCCGCTGAGAGGTCAGGATTTGTGAGATGCTTCATTCAATCCATTTTCTTTTTCATTCTCCCATTGAAACCATTCTTCAGTTTTATGAAAGGACCACTTAGTTCTCCCAGATAATCTAGAGAGTACAGAGGCACTTCTCAAGGCCCTTTACTATTTCTTCTGGGAGGATGTCCAACCTGAAGTTTGGGCATAAATGATAGTAACATGGCTGTGGAAATAACATATATCACATACTCTTTGCAGGTCACTACAAAATCTGCCCTGTTCTCCATACTTGCTGTAAAACTCTTAATCCTTCTCATCCTGCTAGTAGCTCCCCTGGAGAAATGTCAGTTGATTAGAAGGTACAGACAAGATGAGATCTGGCTATATTTGTGGGTTTAGATTTTTTAAAAGCATTGCTATATTGGAGGAAAACACAGCCTTAAAGGCTCTTTCAAACAAGCTATCTGCTATGCAAAAGGCAAAAACATTCAAGGTTTCAAGAATCTCTGTAAGGAAATATCATTTTGCTAATTGTTTCAAGCCCAATGAGATTGAAGATTATTCAAAAAAGATTAAGTTAACAAGAAAAACTCAATGGATAAAGAATGCTTATAACCACAGATTTTGAGACATAGTTAGAACGGCAGCTTAATGAATTTGTCCATTGGGGCTTATACCTTGGACAGATGTTGTAGCTGGACAAATGAGCTAGGTCCACAAGGGAATAGCAAGAGGAGAGCAGCTGAATTGCCTTTGAGGAGTTGCAAAGTATTTTTAATGAAACCAGGCTGCTGACTGCCATAAAAACCCATCTTTTAAATCAAATATTCTTCCTGTGACACTATAAGATATGTGAAACACATTATTAATTGTGATCCACACAATAGAAATACGATGGAAGATATTTTTGAGGACATGTGTGACTGGAAAAGAGAGTTGACCAATCATCATCATGAGAGAGAATAATATGGCAGTTTTTAAAAATATTAAAAGACTTAAAAGAAGGCCCCCGGTACTTGGGTGAATCCTCTAAGGAACATTTATAGAATGATATATCTAGAACTATAGGGGATGAGAATATTTGATATATTGTGATCTTCATTGATGAGAGAACTATCTCCATAAAGTATAATTATAAACAAATCACATATGTAAAAGCTTAGAAATAAGAAAATGCAGTTCTGCCAAAGGCCAAATTATTTCTTTTATAATACTTTCCTTTACAAGATGCAGTCTAGGACAGAAGTTAGCATTCAATGTCAAGGGTATTTATATTTAATTTTGAACTGGATTAGACCAGTCCTGCAAATAGCTCTTGAAACTCATCCATCCAGGATCCAACAATTACATTTGACCTGTACAATCTACATTGGCCTTTCTCATATTTACAATCCAAACTCCTCCTAATCTTTGCAACTGTTCCCTAGAACCCAACTTTGCCACTATGGGTCATACCTACAGTTGTACCACCAGTATAAGATTTCCACTAAAACCAAACAAAAAAGTAAATTAAAAGGAGAGGTAGGGCATATTCAATTTATTTTCAGGCCTCCTGCCTGATTTTCTTTGGCCCATTGCCTGATGTCCTCTGAGCCCAAGGCACATGCTCACTTTCATGGATGAATAACTTTAGTGAGTGAAGCAGGTTACTCATCCCTCATAAAGGATCCAGGCCAAATGGGGCTTCAATTGCTTCCCTCCAATATGACATCAGGTTTGATATATAAACATGTTTTTTTGTTCAACACTCAGGAATTCTTTTATGTTTTTCAGAAGCTATTCATTTCCACCTACAAATGGTGCATATTTACAGTCAAAACAATCCTAGATTCATTCAGTTTCACTCTTCATTCTAGTCCCTAAGAAAATGCTTTGGTTTAGTCTGTAAAGCAAAAAGAACATTGTCTTAAAGAAATATTTTTCATTACAGAAATGAGTCTTCTATAGGCTCTATGAAAGGCATAGTGCTAAAACTACCCTAAAAATTATCTGATTCTTTTAAAAAAGGGAAACAAAGTAGTAGAAAAAAGTGCTGTATCACTGTTACAGGTACAGTCCAGAAGAACCATGGTATATTCAAATAACAAATATAATTTGTGATTGAAAAGCTGGACAAAACATGGAAGATTATTTGTCCTGGCATAAATGAACACTTTTACCAAATTAGATATAAAAGACATAATTTAAACGATTCCCTGGACCAGCATTTACTCTAATGACTAAGATTTATGTATCACTTTCAAAGCATTTGGTGTACATTATTTTATCTGAGCCTCACAAAAAACCCTCAATAAGTACTACAGGACTTATCTGTATTTTAGATGTTACAAAACTGATGTGCAGAGATAATAAATGGATTGTTAGAATGGAGAGTAGAAGATTCAAATATCTGAAGAGTTATCATGTGGGAAAATGAGATGAGATTTGTTCTGTTTGGACTAAGAAGACAGAGCTAAGAGCAATAAGTGGGAGTCACACAGGAACAAATTGAGTCTATGCCAGGAATGATTTCTTAATTTTTTTTAATGTAGCCGATTTTAGTTATGTCCAATACTTCATGAATGGAAGGCCTAGAACTCCCTCCATCATATCCCCTAGTTGCCCTTTTAATACTTAGAATTACCTATTAAATTGTACATGACATCAAGTTTGTTGGAGTCAGAAAGACTATCTTCCTGAGTCTTAAAATGGTCTCGGACACTTAGTAATTGTGTGAGCCTGGGCAAGTCACTTAAACCAGTTTATCTCAGTTTCCTCATCTGTAAAATGAGTGGAAAAAGGGATGATAAACCATTCCAGTGTCTTTGCAAAAAAAAAAAAAAAAAAAAAAAAAAAAAAAAAAAACCAACAACAACAACAACAACAACAACAACAAACAAACTTTAAAAGGGGTCATAAAGATTACAATATGACTGAAAAATCACTAACCAATAACAATTAAACTGTGTATATCCTTTGACCTGGAGATCATACTTCTATATCTATATCCAAAGAAACTGAAAAGAGGAAAGACTCAGACGCACAAAAATTTTCATAGCAGCTTCTTTGTGGCAGAAAAAAAAAAAAAGAAAAGAAACTGAAGTGATGCTCATTCATTGGAAAATGGCTCAAAAATTTATGAATGTAGTGGAATACTATTGCTCTATAACAACTTATGAAAGGAATGGTTCCAGGAATGGTTCTAAAGGAAGATCTGTGTAAATTGAACAAAATGAAATGAGCTGAACCAAAAGGACAACATTATTGTAAATAACTTGGAAACTCTTAAGTTTCCACAATTCCAAAGGACACATGATGATGAAACATGTATCCCATCTCCAGGTAGGAGAATGATGAACTCAGAGTACAGATCAAAACCTATTTTCTCCCCTTCCTATTACCCTCCATTTTCCTTCTTTCCCTTCTTTTTTTCCTTCCTCCCTCCATTCCTTCCTTCTTTCCTCTTTCTTGCTGCTTCTCTTTTTTCTATCTTTACTCCCTTCCTTCCTCGCTCCCTCTCTCCCTTCCTTCCTGGACATGGTTAACATAGGAACTGTCTGAGAAGATCAAAGGGAAAAAAAAAACATTTGAAAGAGAAAATAAAAAAGGTGGAAATAGTATGTTTCCATCTGCATTTAATCTCAATAGTTCTCTCTCTGGATGAAGATGGCATTTTCCATTCCAAGTATACTGGAATAGTCTTGGATCACTATAACCCTGAGAAGAGCTAAGGCTATCATAGTTGATCATCACATAATATTGCTGCTATGTTCTCCTGCTCGTTTAATTCAGCATCAGTTAGTTCATGTAACTCTTTCCAGGATTTTCTGAAATTAGCCTGCTCATCTTTTCTAATAGAACAATAATATATTGTTATATTTATATAGTATAACTTATCCAGTCATTCCCCAATTTATGGGCATCCACTTAGTTTCCAGTTCCTTGCCATGACAAAAAGGGTTACTATAAACATTTCTGCACAGGTGACTCCTTTCCCCTCTTTTATGATGTCCTGAGATACAGACTCAGTAATGACGCTGCTGACTCAAAGGTTGGTTAGTTACAGTTTGATAGCCCTTTGGGAATAGTTCCAAATTACTATCCAGAATGGCTGGATCAATTCACAACTCCACCAACAGCACAGTACTGTTTTTTTTCCATATCACCTCCAACACTTATTACCTTTTCCTGTCATCTTGGTTATTCTGATAGAGTAGTACCTCAGAATTGTTTTAATTTATATTTTCCTAATCAATAATGATTATGAGCAATTTTTTTCATATGACTATAGATGACTAATTTCTTCATCTGAAAATTGTTTATATACTTTGACCATTTATCACTTGGGAAAATGACTTGTATTCTATTAAATTTGACTCTATTCTCTATATATTTTGCAACTCATTACTTGGGAAGGAAATAGGTTCCTTCTCAGTGGAGAATATTCAGAAGAGGATGAATGTTCACCTAGAGGGCATGATAGAATAAAGATTCTTTTTTTTTTTCAACTATGCTATATATTAAAATATCAATGAAAAATCTCTTAAACTTAAAAATTTTATAATTCTGTATTTTCTCTATGATGAAGCAATTAGTATGCACTGAAATTTGAAACCAGTTCTCACTAAAATTCTAGGTCTAAGTCTTTCCACTACACAAGCCACTTTTAACAAAATAGAGAAAATCTGAAACTTGAGATGGGGACAGAAATGGGGAAGAGAAGCAGTTTATAATTTTGCACTGAAAATTTTTTAAGTAAGATTTTGAGGCAGCTAGGTAGTACAGTGGATAGAGCACAGAATTTGGAATCAAGAAGACCTGAATTCAAATTCTTGATCAGATTACTAGCTGTGTAACCCAGAGCAAGTCTCTTAAGCTCTCTCACTTTTCTCATCTGTAAAATGTGTACAATAATGCCCATCTCTATATCACGCAAGGTTGTTATGATGACCAAATGAAATTTGATTTATAAATCTTAAAAGTTTTATACAAGTGTTAGCTATCAATAGTAGCTTTGTTGTTTAGTTGTATCCAATTCCCCATGAACCCATTTGGGGTTTTCTTGGCAAGGATACTGAAGAGTATTTTGCCATTTCCTCCTCCAGCTCATTTTACAGATTAAGAAAGTGAGGCAAACAGAGTAAAGTAGCTTGCACTACTAAGTGCTACTAAGTGTCTGAGGCCAGATTTCAGTGGAAGTTTTCCTGAATCCAAGCCTGGTGCTTTAACCACTACACTTTACTGCTCCTTAGTAGTAGTAATAATAACTGTTTACTTTGCTTTGAACTTAGTAAATGTGGGAATAGTTTAGAAGAAATCAATCAAGATGATGACAGAGAAACTTGGACTCTTAACAGGCTTATGGTCAATTAAATAAAGTTTACCTACAAAAACCTACAAAGGTAGTTTAAAGTTATTAAATATGTCAAGACTTATTTCACACAGGAAAGTGATCAAATGTTACCCATTTTTACTTTTAGGATAATATAACAATAGGATTAGGCCGTGATAGTGGTGATTTGGACTAGATTTAAAAAGCACTTATTGAAAGAAAGTTATTTCAGATTGGGAAATCTATGAATTCCCTTCCTTATAGAAGGGAAAGGATAGCCTCATGCCTTGAGAATGTCATCGGCAGACACATGAGTTGGGTTAAATTTGATTCAGTTAGATATAAACTGCTAAAAAAATATGTTGCCCGAAAGTCATAAAACTGATGGATATTGCATCTTCTCTCTCTTGGTCCTTCTATATTAATTGAATTAGTTCAACAGTAATTTATTAATTCAACAATATTTATTAAATGCCAGAAGCAACATGGAGAGAGAGTTGGCTTTGGTCTCAGGAACACCAGCATTTTTAAAATTAATTTTATGATTATAATTTTTTTGACAGTACATATGCATGAGTAAATTTTTTTTTTTTATAACACTATCCCTTGTATTCATTTTTCCAAATTTTCCCCTCCCTTCCTCCCTCTACTCCCTCCCCTAGATGACAGGCAATCACATACATATTAAATGAGGAACACCAGCATTTTAATCAAACTCTGATTCATATTTAAAGTTTCATAGCCCCAGGTAACTCTCCTTCTTTATCTTTTAGACCATAAGTTACAAAATAGTTGCAAATTTATGCCTTTTAAAAATAACAATCAAAAAGGCACTGGAATAAAAACAATCCAGTCTTCAGGGAGCTTACATTTTTTGAAAAATGCTATATTTTGAAGAGGGAGAAACATTCAAAAAGTGATCTTGAATCTGAATCTAAAGAAAGGTAACTATTCTAAGAGGTAGAACATTTGAAGAACAGGAGGATCACTGAATTTTTAGAATTAGGTTTCTGTTAAAAGTGAAGGTAATAGGGAGCAAATCACACCATTGAACTAAGTAGCATAAACAAAAAAAGATAATATTATTTCTGAAGTTTTAGTTTTGAGAGACAAAGAAGCCAGCCAAGATCTTCCAATTGGAAGTCCCTTCATTTCCAAACTGAGGTATGCTGGTATTCAATCTCAAGTTTTAATTGTCTGAAGCTAATCAGAAGAATACAACAAAAGAGAAAGTTTTGCCTCTAGACTCTATAACACAAGCTACTTGGCAGAGCCAAAAGAAAGATAAAAAGAGAGACAGAGAGAGACAGACAGACAGAGAGACAGAGAGAGACAGACAGACAGAGAGACCGAGAGAGAGACAGAGACAGAGACAAAGACAGAGAGACAGAGAGACAGAGAGACAGAGAGACAGAGAGAGAGAGAGAGAGAGAGAGAGAGAGAGAGAGAGAGAGATGAAAGACAGAAAAAGAAAAAAAAAAGAAAGAAAAGAAAACTTAAAAAGTCAAATTAAAACAAAATTTAAAACAACAATAAAAGATCTGTCAGATCAAAGTTAGAGCCAGAACACGATTGGGATGTCTTTTTACAAAATCAGCTGCTAATTTCCTAAATTCTAACCCTTCCTGGCAGCGAATGCTGGGTCTTCGGCAGGTTACAATGATGCTTCTTTTGTGAGGATTCCAGCAGCTGCTGCCTGAATGAGCTAAGTCTATAAATAACAGAATCTTGAGACCCATTAAGTGAGGCATTAGTGATAACAAAGGCACATACAGTACTAAAATAGTGAAATCACTGGAAGGAAGGGGGAGTGTTAGCTTGGCAATGCATTGCCAATAATAAAAGGCAAATCTGCCCATTGCTTAAATACAAAATGCCATTCTGGACCTGTGATTACAGCCTCCATCTTTCACTTTGTCTAGCACCTGATTTTAAATTGTAAATCATTCACTTTCCATCTCAGGCAAGGAATGGTTACAGAATAAATGATAAGGTTTCACCCAATGACATGTCAGTCTTTGAAGAACTCAACATTAAAAATAAATTGAGACATGACCAGAAGGTCTCTCTCTGAAATCATGCAATCAAATGAAATGACACAATTTGCTGAAGAGATGACTTCAACAGGATGGCCACACAGGAGATGGTGAACAAAGCCAATTATCTTTTGATTCAGGGAAAAACACTCCATGGAATTGAAAAGAGGAGTACAGAACAATGGTAGGAGGAAAATAACTTGGATGAAATCTTCATTCATTCATTCTCTCTTTTTTTCATTTATTTATAAATAACACACTCTGCATTCCCAAATGGAGGAAAAGAAGCAAAAAAGTAGAATAGTTTTAAAATTCTCAAGTTCCACAAAAATATCAATTATTATTGAGCATGAAATGTTGATCATTCAAATCATTCTCTTTGTTGATAGAGAAAACTATCATACAATATACAGACTGGCATATATTACCGATTCTGCTTTTCTAAGTAGATCTACTATATGAAAAGAAAAAAACAAAACAAAAAAAAAAAAAAACCAACAACAACCAAATGGAAGTGCTATATAACCCTTGTCTCAAATTGTAAAAGCTCTTCCAAAAAAAAAAAAAAAGAAAAAAAAGGCAACTCAGGAGTAAAAATAGCATTGATTCCATTAAAATGACTGCACTCCCACTCTAACTAATCTCTGTCAATCAGGATGCCATTTGTGATTACTTTAGATTCATGGACTCTTAGTATTAAGAAGCATTCCTTTGGTCAACCTGCCACAAATGCAGTACAATGACATGAGATCCCTTTTCAGCTTCAATGTCATCAATGACAGTGAACACTTCTTTGAAGGCAGTTTATTCAATTTAAGGGCAGTTTTAGGCTGCCTGAAAGTCCTTCCTTGCGGCGAGACAATCTAAAAGCTGAAAGAACTAAATTCATCCCCCTTCTCTAAGGTTGATGAAAAAATCTGGGCAAATAGTCTAATATCACTTTTCTATCAGTACAACAAGGATTCCAGGACTTCACAGTTACCTGAGCCACATATTCAAGCCCATGAAATTAAATGAAGACAAATCTGTCAAGAGCTGGCCACCCTTCAATGGATAAAAGCTCTTTGTTTTTGAAATGACAATCCTCATACAACAACCACCAAGACTAAAAAAATTGTATTGTAGGCAGTAAAGGAGACATCTGGGGTATACATAGAAGCTCAAAAACCCTGATGAAGCTGGAGGCAGAGGGAACTGAAACAGCAGCTGGCAATTCTGCAAGGGGAGAGTAGCTCTTTGGAAACAAAGGCATCAACATGACATCAAGTCTCTAAGGCAGGGCTGTCAAGTGAAGTCTTGGAACAAGTAGTCCCAACCACCCAGAAAAAATTTTTTGCCTGTATACGCCATGGAGCTCTATATTGGTTACATATCACTCCTTTCCAGCCATCCCTGCAAACGGCAGCAATTGCTTCTCATGTTGAAGAAAGCCAGCCATAGATAAATTTCTGGTTGGTACCATTTTGTCCTGGAGCTTCTCATTATGTGCTCATTTTATGCTCTGACCTACCCATGGAAAACACATTACGCGATGAGGTGGAACCTTTTAATTGCAGAGGGTGAATAATCAGCCCTCAAATAACTGGGGAACTTTGGTAAATGAGTTATCCGTGTTTCAAAATACCCCGTGTGCCAGTGGAAATCTGCCTAAACCCAAACATGAAACAGAACGAAACAGAGTGTAGCCAGTGTAAACTAGTGGCACATCATAATTAACTTATGTACTGAGGGGGTCACAAAGAGCATACTGAGTTACCCTTTAAGCTAATGTGCTCTTAATGATGTCCCTGCCACACTTTGCATAAAGTACCTCACCCCTGGCTAAGCACAGGCTAACCAATTTTGGCCAGGTCTGCCTCTCTCACCCTAAGTCAGACCAAGACAACATCTTGCTTTGTAGCTCACCACAGTACTCAAGGGCACAGTTTCTACAATCCCAAGCACTCACACACTGAATTGGAATACTGATTGAGTTTGCAGAGCCTACCTGCTCCTAAACTTCACTTCAAGAAAAAAGAAAAGAACTCCAGGTTTTGTTATTTGGGGGGGAGAAATAGGGAAGAAATTGATCTTAAGGAAGCAGAGATGTGAAAAGAAAAAAAAACCTGGCCCAGTGTGCTACATATCATTTTAGGTTGACTTGGAGCATTAATGTTTATTTATGGTTTTATTATTTATATAAAAAAGAAATTATGCTGAATATGTTTGTTGGGAATTATAATGTGTTGCTATTACTATGATGGTTTGTTATTTTCACAGCTAGATAGCTTAAACCCAACCAAAACAAATATTTTAGAAGAATTCCCACTAGCATTAGCACATTTTTCCCCTTCTGGTTCTACTTGGAGGGAAAAGACACTTTTGTTCTTCAAGTCCACTGACCTTCTCATTCTTGAGCACTACTTACTTTGATGGTTTATTATGAAATAATTCCTACTCTGAAATAATGAGTGAGCAAATGGGAGGTAGTTAAGAAAGTGCATTGCATTTAAGAACTATAGGGGTTTTTACTTAGATATATACCAGAATGGGATTTATTATGCCTAGTATCTCTAAGATAATATTTCATTTGTAACAATAGAGTGAAAAATTATTATTAATAATAATGGATAATTACCAATAAAAACAATTCACATATACAAAAGTTAGTAAATATTAAGACCAAACTAAATCAAAGTCAAGTATTTTGATAAGTAGTCTTGTAAAGTTTAAGTAACTCACATTATTGATTTACTATTTAAATTTTCAATTACAAATTCTTTACCTCCCTCTACCCCTTCTCCATCCAACTGAGAAGCCCAAAAATAGTATATCCATTATACATATGTCCAGATTAGCTATGTTGCAAAAAGATAAAGAAGGAAAAAACAAACATGCTTAAACCAGATCTTGGAATCCATGAGTTCTCTATTTAGAGGTGACAACATTTTTTATCATGAGTTCTTTGAAATTTTGATTATTGTGTTGATTAGAGTTGCAAAGTTGTTACAATTCAATACTCATGTTACTATGTACAGTGTTTTCCCAGATTCTGCTTACTTCCTTTTGCATCTGTTCATACAAGTCTTCCCAGGTTTCCCTGAAAATTTCTTTCATCATTCCATATACCACAAAACTATTCTATCACAAATCGTATAGTCATTTAAGTTTTAGAAAATCATTCTTCTTCAACTCATGTGAATCAGGTAATTTAAATATTATTTTTTTCATTGTATAGATTTTACAAAAAGGTGTTAAATATACAACTGGACCTAACTTCCATATTCCAGTAACTATGTGAAGGCTTGGACATGCAGACACATGCCCCAAACTTTAAGTTCTACGCACCACAGGAAAAGTCTTGTAATGCCCCTCTTTGATGAGTTTTTTGGAACAAACTCACATCCATTCACTCCCTTAGTCTTGATGACTGTTTAAGTCATCAATCCTTTGTTGAGAATACAAAAGGGGTGCCTGGGAATAGCACTGGGGCAGTGATAGGAGAAGATGGGGAACATGACAATTAATTTGTTAGGAAAGCTAGCCAGAGACAAGTCTTCCTTTGGGTTTTCAGGGAGTCAGGCAATTCCAAAAGTCTCCGAGAGTGTGGGTACAAGAACAAAAAAGCCAGAAATGACTCATTCAGCCAAAGGAATGCATAGCTAACTTGTTGGTTAAGCATAGTCTCTTATGCTCTAGACATGTGAATTTACAATGGATATTAGGACATATTAGATCAGGGATTCTTAACATGGGGTACATAATAACTCAATTTCCATAAACAATTTTAGCCTATGTTTCATTTTCATGCATTATCTTGAGTTTATAGACTTCAACAGTCCAACCAACGCATTATTACACACACACAAGATGAAGAATATCTGTATTAGATTATGGATCAGATAGACCAATAAACAATCATTTATTAAATACTTTGTTTGTGCCAGTACTGTCCTAGAAGTATGGGTTAACGCAGGGAAAGATTTTCCTCCAGAAGTCATTCCCAAGGTTCTCTTATGATCCAGGTTGATGGCAAGGCCAGAGGGGTAGATGGGTTCATTCCCTGGTACCTCTACTTTGCCCGATGTTAGCTATTTAGGAGCATTCTGACTCAGTTAACACTCTAGATTCTTCCATCTGCAGCTGTTTAGTTCTTTTGGTTAGAGAGCAATTGAGGCCGAAGCCAAATATATGAACCCATTTAGGCCAGTTACTTTGTTGTTTTCTACAACTACCCTCTGTACTAACTTAAGCCAGCTGTCTAAAAAACATTCGCTATTAGTCACAAGGGGGACCAGATGAGAGTTGGTGGATAAGTCAGCACAAATCCATTATTAGAAAAACAATGCAAAACAACTTATAAATGTTGTGTGCATCTTACCTAAACCTACAATTGATTTGCTTTTGGCCAAGTATAAACTGGGGAGAAGCTCTAGCACATTTCTATCAGAAAGTGATCCTGCTTCTGGCTGATGCTTAGCATGAAATGGATAATCCTAATTTGAAGCAATAAAGTCCTCCCTCTCCATTGTTTTCCGAGTGAACTGCTTTGCTTTTAACATCTAAACTCATAAAAAGCTTTCTTGCTTTGTCCAGGAATCAGATACTTATTTTGATAACCAGTAAATTTCTAGCTGTGATCCTTGAAAGGTTTTGCCACTTGCTGATACTAATACTACATTCTGACTACACCATCTTTATCCCATCAAGGTTTGTTTACTCTCTCCTTTGGCTGAGATTCACAATATTAGTCTTATTTCTGGTACATCTAATCCTTCCCTCACTGCCAAAGGGTCCCAGCAGAATCTAAAGTATTTTCAGAAAGGAAAAGATAATGAAACTAGAGAGTCCACTAGTGAACTAAGGGACATAAAAAAGGATGATAGGATTAAGAGCCGGAAAGAATTTGTGAGATAGCGTAATCCAATCCCCACATCTTACAGAAGAGGATAAGGACGTTCATAAAGAAGGGATGCGTCCTTCTAGGTAGTAAGTGACAGAACCAAGGTCTTCTAACTACAGATATTGTTTTTACAGAAGATAATTGTAGAAACCCCCAAAGAACTTGGACAAATTCACAGTTCCATATAAACTTCTGGATCTCAAAACCTGGAATATGGCATACTGCTTACCCACTATAGACAAATTTGTATTTATTAATTTTTGGCTTACAAATGGCTTGTGCTACTATTTACTCCCCTCCATGACACTCTTTCCTGCCCCTGGACACCTTGGTGGTGGTTGTTGCCACTAGGCTGGATTTATTGCTGCTTTCTTAGGTGCTGAAGTTACTGATACTCATGCAGTCTGATCTTAAAATTCAATACCATCTTCCCACCTCCCTAGCCCCAGCCTATACTTCAATCACTTTCATAAGGACTGTCACATTTTTAATCATGCGAGCAATCATTGAAAGATATTCCTCCTAGCCCTAAGTGAAATGAGAACCAAAAGAACATTGTACACAGCAATAACAAGTTTATGTAATGGTCAACTGTAATGCGCTTGCCTCTTTTCAACAATGAGGTAATTCAAGGCAATTCCAATAGACTTGTGATGGAGAGAACCATCTGCATCCAAAGAGAGGTCTCTGGGGACTGAATGTGAATCACAACATAGTATTTTCATCTTTTGTGTTGTTGTTTTCTTGTTTTGTTTTGTTTTTTTCCTCAGGTTTTTTGTTTTTTGTTTTTGTTTTTTTTTTTGATTTGATTTTTCTTGTGCAGCATGATTGGAAGAACTGCTATATTGGATGACTTGCTGTCTAAGGGAGGGAGAAAAATTTAAAACATGGGTTTAACAAGGATGAATACTGAAAACTATCTTTGCATGTATTTTGAAAAATAAAAAGCTATTATTTAAAAAAAAAAAAAGAAGGGAGAGAAAAACATTTTCTCAATTCCTTTTTGGGGTCAAGCTTGATCAATCTAATTATACATTGTTTAGTTTCACTTTTTGTTGCTGTATTCTTTTCATTGATATTATTATAGTCCTTGTGTATAATGCTTTCTTAATACTTCATTAGCTCTGGTGGGGTGGAGAGAGACTTTACAAGTCAGCTGGAGTCTAGGGCAAAAAAACTAGTTCCAAATCAGAAGAACGTAAGTTCTATCCAGGCTCTGACACTCACTAGTTATCTGGCTCCTGGTTTAACATTTCACATCTTTTCACCAAAGTGGTGGCTAGATGAGATAGTAGACAGATTGCTAGGCCAGAAATTAGGAGGCTCTGATTTTGAATCCAATCCCAGACATTTACTAGTTCTGTGACCTAGTAACAAGTCACTTAACTCTGTTTGCCTCATTTTCTTCATCTGTAAAATGAGCTGGAGAACAAAATGGCAAATCACTCCAGTGTCTTTGCCAAGAAAATCCCAAATGTCATAAAGTGCTGATCATGACTGGAAGTAACTGAACACCACCACTACCACCATCACCATTTGCAATCCTTAACCCTTCTCTCACAGGCTTATTGTAAAGAAAGTGCTTTGCAACCCTTAAAATATTAAATAAATGTGAGATGATAAAAGTTTTTATTTCCAATTCAATAAGTATTTATTAGATTGCATCCAAGATACTCTGCCAGATGCTAGAGATTCAAATAGCAGCAGCAATAACAACAACAAAAATAATTCCAGCCTTCAAGAAGCTTACATTCTTTCTACCTGGTCTACTCTTAGAAAAATGGGTAAATATTTCAGAAGTCTACCAATCCTCTGGCCTTTCTATCCACCCAATATGCTTAATTGCACTTCAACCAACTAGAGTATGTGTTTCTTGAGAGCAGGGATTGACGGTCTCACTTTTCTTTTTTTGTGTCTAACACAGTGTTGGTATATAATCAATGCTAATTAAAAGTTATTTTAGTTAGATAATTGCTTCATCCTGGAACTCTCAAAAACTCTACCCATACTCCCAACTACCTTCAAGTGCCAAAAAAACCCTTTATATAAGGTATCAGTGGATTATTATACATTCTGTTGCATTCATTCACTCCTATAGCATTTGGTTTGAATGTTAGGACATCTTAAATCTAATTCTGGCAAATGCATGAAAGATGGCTCAAAAGAAGAAAGAAAATACATTTTTGAAAGTGAGGCAGCAAGTTAAATGTTTTGAGGGATAGCATGGTAGAAGTTCTACAACTGAACGTCAAGTAGGACAGGAATACCACTACAAAGTCCATCTACATGATTAATTAGAATCGAAAGACTTTCTGTGGTTCAGTGGATTATACAGGCCAGTGACGGTTTCTAGCCTAATCATGACTTATTAATCCAGCACACTAAATTCAGGGTAATGACTAGTAGTGGCAGGAATCTTATTGTGATGGATTCCACCATTAGATGACATTATCGGGAACATTTGAAAGATAGGAAGGATGTGTGAGGAAGGGCAGGAAATTCAAGGGAACTGTGAATTAATATAGAAAATGAACTGCAGGATAAAACAGTAGATGCATTCATATTCTTCGCATAAAAGCATGTTGAGTTCAAATGGCTTCTTTATAGGCACACTAAGAGCCATGCTGAGTTGAATTGCAAAAGTCTGTTTATGAGTAGAAAGAGTGACATGCAGAACTACATCAGCACAATGTAATGGCTGGGAATTCACATATGAAATTCAAGAAACTGGAGGAAACTTTATAATGACAATGTGATCATAGTGGTGCCCTATGGAATTGCACATTCTCATTTTTTGCATTCTCTTGCAATCTTATAACTGCATATACTTGAAACCAAAACAATGAAAATACATTTATGCTACTGTATAAGCAACAGAGACTCAATGGGGGGATCAAAAGTAATTAGAATTGTTTAAAGATTAAAAACAATGGAACCCCTGAGGTATACACTATAATAAGGAGAATGAGAAACGAAAGTACACAAATAAAGGTGATAAAAGGCAGAATGTGACTAGGGTAAATTAATGATGCTGACAAAATAATTTGTGTAAATTTAAGATGAGCGACATCATTGATAGCTTCTCAGTAAAAGTTTTCTGGAGGAAGGATTACCTGAGGGAAGCCTTGAAATAACGGAAGGACTTCAAGAGTGGAGATAGTAGGAATTCTAATGAAAGGTTTGGTTGGAGAAAGGAATAGTTTAAAGTGAAATAGTGGGATAATTAGATGATTCAAGTTACTCAAGTTATCTTTCTCCCTTTCTCTTTTTTCTTTTCCTGGCCCCCATTATTTACATGCCTACTTATACTGCAGTGAATACCCACTTCCATTAGGGCTCAGGGTTGGACATTGTGGAGGATATTCTCCACAACAGTGACAAACACCTCTGACAAGCAGATTTCTCACTCTTTTCTGATTTTCAATGAAATTATTAGTAAACAGGGAGGCTTGTCAAAATTCTCTATTGTCCCTATCAAGGAATCTTATATGATCTTTTTTTATTAAAGCTTTTAATTTTTCAAAACACAAGCATAAATAATTCTGCAACACTGACCCTTGTAAAACCTTGTGTTCCAGTTTTCCCTCCCTTTGCCCACCCCCACCCCAGATGGCAAGTAGTCCAATATATGTTAAATCCAATATATGCATACATATTTATAACAATGATTTTGCTGCACAAGAAAAAATAAAATCAGACTGGAAAAAATGAGAAAGAAAATAAAATACAAACAAATAAAAAAAAAGAGTGAAAATGCTATGTTGTGAATCACAATCAGTTCTCTCTGGGTGTAAATGGTTCTCTTCATCATAAGATTATTGGAAATGATTTAAATCATCTCTATTGAAGAGATCCACATCCATCAGAATTGATCATCATATAGTATTGTTGTTGAAATGTATAATGATCTCCTGGTTCTGCCTGTTTCACTTATGATCATGCAAGTCTCTCCAGGCCTCTCTGAAATCATCCTGCTGGTCATTTCTTGCAGAACAATAATATTCCATGACATTCATATACCAGAACTTATTCAGCCATTCAAACTGATGGGCATCCATTCAGTTTCCAGTTTCTAGCCACTACAAAGAGGAGTGCCACAAACATTTTTTTGCACATATGGGTCCTTTCCCCTTTTTATGATCTCTTTGGGATATAAGCCCAGTAGTAACACTGCGGGATCAAAAGGTATTCACAGTTTAATAACTTTTTGAGCATAATTCCAGATTGCTCTCCAGAATGGTTGGATCTCTTCACAATTCCACCAACAATGCATCAGTGTCCTGGCTTTTCCACATCCCCTCCAACATTCATCATTATCTTTTTCCTGTCATCTTAGCCAATCTGAGTGGTGTGTAGTGGTATCTCAGAGTTGTCTTAATCTACATTTCTCTGATCTTATATGATCTTAACCTATGAATGTAAGATATCTTGTCTTAAGGGAATGAATAAAGCTGTACTGTGCTCTGCCAAATCAAATTCCCTTTTATAGTCAAGAAACAAAAAATGCATTTTACATTATTTTTGCCTTCTAGTCAATATTGTGTCTCTAAAGATGTAGTCCAGGATTGAACATAAATTATATTATTTTCTCATATGTTCATAAAATATCCTTAATATATGAAAATGACAAAGTGGCATATGGGTTAAGTAGGGAACTATTATTAAATTCTCAATAACCTTTTTTTGGGTACTGTTAAAACTTTTCTATAGATGGCAAGTTGCTCCTATTTGTGAAAGATATTTCACTGATCTCTCATCAAACTCTAGAATACTTTAGTATTTGTCAAATAAAACTTCTGAGTCAAAATAATATAGCCTAAAAATCCACATGAATTAAAACAAATGAAATAATTATTATTATTATTAGGATAACATGAAATTGGACATGCAACCCATTAAGTTGGGAGATAAATAGCTAGAAAGACAGGTAGATAGATGGATCGACAGGCAGTCTTATAGATGCACTACAAATGGACAATGAACTCAAACTTATTTAATATAATAATCAGTTAATATGATTAATAGCATTTAAAATAAAAGAATGGAGTTTTGATAGCTCACATTTATGTAGTACTAATAGTCTTACACAATGTTTTAAATTGTATCATTTGATGTTCAGAACAACACTGTGAGATATTGTACTTTTGTCTCCATTTTACAGAGAAGGATGCGGAGGCTCATAGAAATTTAATGACTTGCCATGGCTACACAGCTTATGCTCAAGGTGAGATTATGATCCAAAATCTTCCTAACTTCAAATTCAAGACTGTGTCAACTATGTCACATTGCCTTTCCATGATTAGTTCGCTCTCTCCCCTTTGGATGTTATTTTGGAATTGAGTATCTGTAGAACCTTGTTAAAACTGGGAATGAGGCAAGAACTGAAGAAGTGCCAAAGGACTCCAACATTTTTATTATATATTCACAAATCCTATAAATCTGTAATAATAAAGTAACAATGGCCATAATTTGTTTTAAAGTAACTTGTTTCTTCTTTTCTTCCTTTTTTTTTTTTTTTTAAACTGGGGGTGAGGGCAAAGGCTTTGTGCCACCCAAGCACAAGGAATCTTAAGTGCATATTTATTTCATTCTCAGTAAACTATACTGAGTGCAAAAATACTCTATAATTTAATGGAAAATAAAGCAAATCATTGATTGTTGATAGCTCTTTTTTCCTCTTCTGGATTTTCCAAAATGTAGCAGTCCTTAAAATTGCTTTTCAATTCAACTGTACACAAAGTCAGAGGAACTCAATGGAACAGAAAGTCATTTTCAGTCATGCCCTAAAGCCATCCTGTACATTAAGGAAAAGTTAACTTTCCCCCTCATGGAAACTCCAAGTGAAGAGTTTTAGGGAGGAAGACATTAATCTTCCTTCTTTCCAAAGTAAATAGTCAGACTTGATTTGAAGCAAAATAATTAATCCATAAAAAATTAGGTTGGAGATAGAGGCAAGATGGGAGCAAGGGCCAATTATTTAGTTTCTATTGAGATGCTAAAGCATGAACTGCCAGATATTTCATATGGCATATCCTTACAAAAGAAAAGAAATAAATGAATTGATATACTAAGCTACTTTATTTTTATCTCACAGGAAATGAAATACATATACATTTAGAATGGCTCGACTATTAATAATAATATCACAGATTTGAAGTTAAAACAGACCTTGGTGCTCATCTAGACCAACACACTCATTTTAGAGATGACAATAACTCACATGGATATAGCACTTTAAAGTTTGCAAGAAATTTCCCTCATCATAAATGGAGAAGGCAAGTACTTTGGCCCCATTTTATAGCTGAGGAACCCAAGATTCTGGGAGATTATAGAGAAACTCTACAGAATGTGAGGCAGAATTTAAATCCAAGTCTGCTGACTAGCAGTGTGTTCTACACTATAACCACTATATTACTTTGCCTCAAAAATCAACTCCCATACTACAAAAATGATAAATAAAACATTATTTTTTTTCTTTACTCGTTTTGTTTCCTCTAACCATCTTCATGCCTTGGGAAGTTAGGTAGTACAGTGGATAGACAGCAGGCATGGAGTCAGGAAAACTCATTCCTGAATTCAAATCTCAGAAACTTACTTGTTATGTGACCCTGGGCAAGTCACTTCACCCTGTTTGCCTCAGTTTCCTCATTTTTAAAATAACCTAGAAAAGGAAATGGCAAAGCATTCCATTACCCTTGCCAAGAAAACTCCAAGTAGGGTCTTGAAGACTCAAACATTACTCAAATGACCAAACAACAATGATAACAAAGAAATGGAAAAATTCAAATTATTCCAAAGATTTGGTCAAATACTCAGGCATTCTCTAGAGAAGAAGTATCATATATAAGGTTAAAATGTAACTGGAACATATTCAACAGAATAAATTAAAATTAAGTTAAAATACAATCAAAAATATATAATTTTAATATGTCATTTTCTAAGTCAATATGCCACTTACAATAATCTTTATGTATGGTTTAGTGGCCCCATTTCTATTGAGTTTCATACCCCTTCTTTAGAGTTATCTGGTCTTATTACAAAATAGGACTAGTAACCTGAAATAAATTTCAGATAAGTGGAAAATTTCCTCCATTACATTACATCATTAAATATGAAAGAATCTTAGAGATCATCTACTCTGATTTCTTTTAACATTTTATAAGAAACTGAGATACTGCAAATTAAACAATTTCCCTAAGGTCATACAGATAGTAAATTGTATGACTGGGATTTTATCCAATTTTTCTCACTCCAAATCCAGTCTACTTTTTAGCAAACAACACGACCTCCATGGTAAACACAATTCTTAGCAACTTGAGAGGTAACATGGTGGAATGAGGACAGACACTAGCTATGGAGTCAGAACACCTGATTCAAATTCCTGCATCAGTGCTTGTTAACTTCACCATTGACATTTATATAATACTTATTTATCTAAGGGAGTAATTGTGAAGAAAATTGCTTTTGTAATCTGTAACGAGCTGTCGTCTCTAGAAGCTGCCGGATCGCTCTCTGGGAAGAGATCTGCTGTGTCTACTCAAATCTTTCAGACAGATTCTTCTTCCTGTAACGAACCGTTGTCTCCAGGCAGTTGCTGTTAACTCTTGTCCTTAGAAGTGACTTCCCTTCCTGCAGAGAGCCCCGTCAAGCCTGATGCAATGCAGAGTCCCTCTTCTTGAATCCTGGCTCTGAATCTCCTCCAGCTCTTATCCTTCTCCAGGCCGATCTGCTCTCTGCGCCCAGTGCTGTCTCTTTTATCCTCCCAGAGAATGGGCGTGGGATAATGCAAGGGCTTCTGGGAAGAACCACCCCAGCCAATGAGCTTGCCCCCTCTATCAAGTCAACCTGAGTTCTCACCTTGTAATTGTCCAGAAAACCTGAATTCTCACCTTGTCACTATCCAGACAACCTCAGTTCTCACTTAGTAATCCTAACAGTAATCTATCTAGTGCTTTTTTTATTATCACATTTATTGGTAGCATGGTCTAATGCTATTATCATTATTATTATTATTTTATTTTTTGCTGAGGCAACTGGGGTTAAGTCACACAGCTAGGAAGTGTTAAGTTCTGAGACCAGATTTGAACTGGGGTCATCCTGATTTCAGGGCTGGTGCTCTATTTACTGAGCCACCTAGCTGCCCATAATGCTATTATTGTTAATATTTTTATTATATTAGTTTAGGAATGAGAAAGTTTGGAGCAATTCTAATCCCAATCTCCTGGCCAAACTGAACACATTGAGAACCATGTTTGTGATCTGTTGGACAAGACAATGGATTGACTACCCAGACAATAGTTTTCTGTCTATTGGTATCTGTTCCTATTCTTTCTCCTGATGAGAGAGAACCGAAAAGGGAACAGGAATATGGGATGTTACAAGATTTCTGGTTGGTTAAACAGCACATTTTTCATGGTTTGACACTATCCTTCACTTCTTCCTGCCTCGCAGACCTTGGCTCTTTCTAACTATTGACTGTCAGAATAAATATAAGGTACCATTTATGTCTGAAATAGAAGAAGGATGCTTGCCTCTCTGCTCTCAATCTTTTGGCCTTCATAGGTCTAGAAGGAGGGCACAAAGTCCATGGATAATAGTGAATATTTATTCTTTACAAAGACTAATGGATGCTTGCTGCTGCCTTGTATTTTAGGCTATATAGCACATGTTTTATGTGCAATTAGTGTTCTGAAGACATCCACAATAAAGATATTTAAGACTTTAAGAGTATGGCAAAAATAATCCTGCCTGTTAATTATTTCCTTCACTTTAGAGAATGATATGCTTTCATTGTATACTTAGATTAGTGACAAGGCAGCGTGTCATTTCATGGTCACCATCACCAGCAAATAGTCAGAAGTGCTAATGAGTGAGGTGTTGGAAGATTGCAAAGAATGAGAAAGATGTGGTTCCTGCCTTGCTGAAGCACACAAAGAACACATGCTGAAGAACATGGATAGTCAAAACTAGAAATAATATGTAATCAGTATCCAACTGGTTTAGGCAATGTGTGCAGTAAGGTTTCAGCACAGCAAGATTCATGGAGAAGCTGAATATGACAGTGGAATGATGAGAGGGTATGCTGATGGAAGTGCCATCTCTGACACTACCTGGTGATAAGAGGTAAGTCCATTAAACTCTTTGACCCTCAATGTCTTCACTTGAAAAAAAGAGGCAATTGGATTGGTGACCTCTCACATTCCTTCTAGTTTTAGAGCTATTCTTCTGTCTTAGGAGGCACAGAGGATGGATTGTCAGATTTAGAATCGCCCACACTGAGAAGACCTAACCAATAACTTTTTATCTGTTGGTATGATGATGAGAGCGTATCTATTCCTATTCTTCCTCCTGATGAAAGAGAACCCAAGGAGGGAACACGAATAGGGGATGTCACAAGGTTTCTGGTTGGTCAAACAACATGTTCTTCATGGTTTGACACTGTCTTCCATTTCTTTCTCACAGACCTTGGTTTCTACTAACTACTAAATATCAGAATAAATATAAGGTACCATTTATGTCTGAGATAGAAGGATGCTTGCCTCTCTGCCCTAATATATATTTCCTGCAGTTTCAATTTCCTGATGTGTAAAATGTATAAAAATGTATAAAATATTTTTATAATAGCTATCTCACAGGTTATTATGAAGATCACCCGAGTTAATATATAAAAAGTCTCTCACAAAGTAATTTGGCAATTTGGTGGCTCATATATACAGCATAGAACCTAGAGTCAGGAAGACTCACGTTCAAATATGACCCTGATCACATCTCTTAACTGCTAGTTGCCTCAGTTTCCTCTTCTGTAAAATAAGGATGTCTCCAAAGATTGCAATGATCAAATGACATGATATTTTTAAATGTGCTTAATTTGGTGCCTACCACATAGTAAGTGCTATATAAATGCAAGAGTTGTTGTTGTTAGATATTATTATTTTTCAGTTTCAGCAAAGGTCAGGAAGATTTCCTAAGAGGTAGAGACAAAAAAATTAGGTAGGATTTGGAGGGAAAATGCAATTTAAAAACCACTGACTCCGAAGCTTTGGGAGGCTATCTAGTCCAAAATCCTGAATTATCCTAAAGAGGTATAAAGTCTATGAAAGCAGCTTTCTTGGTATTGTTCACAGTGATACAAACAGGCAAATAAAATCCTCAGTCATAAGCAAGAAATTAAGGCATGTTACTATCCATTAAAGAAAATCTCTTGTAAAAGAAAAGTGATAGATTTCTATTCAGCTCTTTCTACTGATTAAAGATCAGGGATAACTCATATTTGCATGCTTTGCATGGTGAAATGATACATACAGAGAAACATGAATTGTGCTAAAAAGCTGTTCATTGACTGCTATAACTTATTTTTTGATTGCTGTTTTATGCATCTTTCAATAAAAATTATTAAAAATGAGACTTACCTGCTTGGCTAGCTATACTGATTACATTAACTGAATCCTAATGAACAATTTTTGCTTCTAAATCTGCCCTACTCCTTTTAGGACATACTCAGGGTTTTTTGTTTTTTGGTTTTTTTTTTTCTTAAATAGACATTGAATCACAAACTAAAAAAATTACTGATAATAAGTGATAAGATAAATATAATTCATGCTATCCTAATGAGAGGAGAAAGGATTTTATACAACAAATAATGAATTTTAAAAATATTGTTTATTCTGGATAAAAACACAGGAGTGAGAAGACACAGGACTGTTCCACAATGATATCTCTTCCCAGACAGATTGATTCTAAATTCTTTCACTTCCTTTTTTGTGACCTTAGCATCTAGTACTATGTTGGGCATAAAACTGGTACTGAATGAAAGCTAAAGAGACCTTTGGCAGACCAACTTAACCTTTGTGTGTTAATCTCCTCATCTGTAATATGGCAGTAGATTGGACCAAAAGGTTTCCGAGGTCTCATTCCTTCCAGTCCTGGATCCATGACACCATTTTTGCTATCTTTGCCATGCTATACTAAATGAGTCTTCACTATGTGACACTTTCTTCATATACCATCATATTATAACCCAGTCACACACCCCCTGCCCCACAGTAACATTTAGGATGGGCAGATAGAAGCAATGGTAGAAAAATGAAAAGTGGTTTCATGGCTACAGTAACAATATTATTGAAAATGTAGTCTTGAATATTATTGAAGATGTAGTTTTGAAACAAGTGTCTCAGGTTTCAAATGGAAGATTTCCAAGTAGAAGATTTCCATTCCCATATATAATATGCATTTGTTTATATGTTAGACAATTAAAATAACCAAGGGAGAAACTTTCATGTTGAAGATAAACAAATATTAGGACTTTCCAGGGTACAAAGACAAAGGTTATCAGGAGATATGAATAAAGTATATAAAGTCATGAGAGATGTGCAAACATTAGTTCATCAAATTGGGCGATACTAGGAGAGGGAAAATTCTTCAAATCTTAAAGGAGTTAGTTTTAGTATGAATAATAATTAATACAATGCTTATAAATGGAAGTCCTTATTAAAAAACACTATATGTTATGTTTGAGAGAATCATATATAAATTTGAAAATGATAAACTCAAGAACTGAAAAGGAACTTAGAGGTCAATTCATTAAGGGTAGATTCCAATTATATTGATGAAGATCAGGAATATTAAGAGAACATTCTTGGCCTTTATAAGCAAGCAAATCAATTCAAAATAATTCCATTACATTTCAAATATTTACTTTATTGTTATTATTAATTTAATTCTTATTAATAAGGAAAAATTGTTTGGTGACAAGGAAGTGATGAGAACCTTAGAAGAAAATAACCATGTCAAGCTGTAGTTCCTAATACAGACATTGTGGTATGTGAAGAAAACATTTTAAGGATAGAATATAAGCCTCCTGACATTCATAGAATCAGAATTGTAAGGGTCAACTATTTATTCCATAATTTGAGTTGCCAAGTCACACAATGGATTTATATAAAGGAGCCCACTAAAGTCCACACATATTTTTCACATGAGTAGTTATAACTAGTTTCACTTTGTTCTTAACCCAATTATTCCATGGTAAAGAAAATAAGCAAAATCAATAGCAAAAAATATTATTTCTTCATATTTTAGCTTGAAAGGCCAACCTTAGTGACATCTAAGATTGAAAGGTCTCATATGTTGGTACTTATTAGCGGCACTCTTTGTAGTAGCAAGGAAAAAGAAACAACTTGAATGTAATGCAATGTTATTAAGCTATAAGAAATGATAGATAGATTTTTCCTGTGCGGCATGATAATTGTGGAGATATGTACAGAAGATTTGTACATGTTTAACAAATATTAGATTGCTGTCTAGGGGAAGAGGTGAGGGAGAGGGAGGAAGAAAAAAAATGGAACACAAGGTTTTGCAAGGGTAAATGCTGAAAACTATCTATGCATATGTTTTGAAAATAAAAAGTTTTAATTTTTAAAAAAGTGACAGATATTAAAATGGACAGATATTAAAAATACAGCACCTCATAGGTATACTTAAACTAACTGATGCAAAATAAAGTAAGCAAAACCAGGAAAACAATCTACATGGTTACAACAAAGTAAATGGTAATGAAGAGAACAATAACATCGACAAGAGAAAATGAAATTGAATTATGTATAATTACAATATCCAGGACTAACGTTGGAGAACATATGAGAAAATGAGACTCCCTTCATTACTGGAATAAGAGAGGAAGGACAGATGTAGCACATTACATGTATTATTAAATTTGGCTGATATATTGGTTAGTCTTGCTGAATTACTTTTTTCTTTCTCATTCTCCATTATAAAATTGGTTTTCTCAGTGGGGTAGGGAAAGAGATATTTGGATATGAAACTAACATGAAAATCAGGCATATCAATGTAATGTTTATATACAACATTATTCTTATATATTAACATTTATTAAGATATATATATGTTCTCTCTAGAAATATAACCTAGATCACCAGCAATGTATAGAAGGCATAATGTTTAATGAGTTTTGGTAGGCACTCTGCTGCAAAGGTACTCAGACAAATAAGGTAAAGAAATAAAAAAAAAAGTATGCACTTGCTTTTAATTAGTTCACATGTCCAGGTCCAGAATTATAGAGATAAAAAACATTAAGAAATTGTGGAATTGGAAAATGCTTTTTAAATCCAACAAGATTTATATATATATATATTATATGCCCAGACATAGAGAGCCATCATGGGTTCACTAAGAATAAACTGTATCTCACTGGTCTCATTCCCTAATTTTTTCTACAATTAAGAGAATGATAGACTGGAGAATACCACAAATACAAGTGAACATTGATTTCATGGAATGACAAAGAGTCAAACATAAGATGGATAAGATGAATTAATGGTTTCATTATTTAAATAGAAATGACAATAGAGAATATAATTCTTTATTTTCTGGGTCTTATCCCAAAGTGAATAAATTTTATAAAAGTCCCCATGATATCCTTGTGAAAAGAAAGGTATCATAAAGTAGTACTTTTAGTGAATTCACACACCCACATACCCAAATCACTTTGGTTAATGGCCATTGTTAAGCTAAATATAAATAGTTTTTGGATTGTCAGAAATTTGTCCTTGGTCAACTTAAAAATGTTACCAGGTTCAATGAAGCTATATAAAAGATTAATAAATCTCTCGATATAAAGCTAGGAAGAAAACTCACTACAATAACAGAATTGAGATTTGAATCCATCTTGAACTGTGGAATGATGGACAAAAATCAAAAAGATGAAAGGAAAAGCACATAAAATTAGTTTAATTTTGTACTTATTTTAGTATTTTTATGGAATTTGTTTAAAATAATAAAATCATTCAATAAACTTCTTAAATACACAAGACACTACAATAAGAATCTGATGTGAAATTATTTTCTTGTGATTTGTCAATTTGACCTAAGATTAATATGTCAAGGGAGAAATTCCTTTTGTTTGGCCATTGCATAGACTTGAAACTTTACAATTACCTATATACAAAACAAATTTTATTTATTTACAATGTTCTTTTAGAGAGACATAAATGACCAGTTTTAAACTAGTAATTTCAATAAAATGACTGGGGGGAAATCCTAAAATGACAGATTTACAGCTAGAAGCAATTTTAGAGACCACTGAGTCAACTGCCACCTCTGATTTTTGAAGCTGATAAAACTGAGGAACAGGGAAGGAAAGTACTTTTCTCAGGGTCACACAAGTAGTCCCTGAGGCGGGATTTGAATCCAAATCCAAATCCTTCCTAGGCCTTAAATCTGCTCCCCTATAAAACATATGCACTGTTCTGGGATTCAAGAGACCTGGATTTTAGGATTTGCTGGGAAACTCACATTATTTTAAAAAGGGCTTGTTCTAAAGAAAAGATTCTCAACCTGAGGTCTACAAACCCCTTATACATTTCAAGGGGTCCATGAACTTTATGGGACAAAAATGACATCTTTATTTCAATATAATTGTCTCATTAATAACAATAGTAACCATCATTTCTAAAGCATTTGACAAATATTATCTTACTTTATCCTCACAACAACATTGGGAGAAGAATGCTATTATTATCACCATTTTATGGATGAGGAAACTCAGGCATATAGAATGTAAGTTAAGGGACTTGCCTAGAGTCACACAGGTAGTAAATATTACAGGCTGGATTTGAACTCAGGTCTCCATAACTCCAAGCCCA
Organism: Sminthopsis crassicaudata; assembly: GCF_048593235.1. Lineage (NCBI taxonomy): Eukaryota > Metazoa > Chordata > Mammalia > Dasyuromorphia > Dasyuridae > Sminthopsis > Sminthopsis crassicaudata. The sequence continues at coordinate 86,484,529 of NC_133619.1, read as the reverse complement.
ACTCTTTATCCACTATGCTACCTAGTTGCCTATGTTTCCTTTATAATTTCGTTTCATTTTATGGATTTAAAAACATTATTTTGGAGAGGGATTCATAAACTTCACCACAGTGCCAAAGGAGTCCATCCATCTTTCTCTCTGTCTCTGTCTGTCTCACACACACATGGTTAACAATTTCTGTGCTGGGAGATTTTTATGGTCCCTCCTAGCTCTAAAATTCTATAGTTTTATAACAAAGAAAAAGTGGGAAAGAATGGCTGGGGCACTGGGAGGGGGAGTAGTTTCCTAAAAGTCATTTCTCTTCATCATAAAATGTTGTTAGATGCCTTGGGTAGAAAGTGAACAGCTTAACCTTAAACAGATTTTAATTTTTAATAGAGTGGAATAGGTCAGCTGAAGCTTGTCACTGGGAAGTCTTGCTACAAGCAAGTATAGAAGAGATTCCTTTAACATGCCCTGAGGTGATATTCCACTCTCAATAGGAGGGTACGTGGGTATAGGGGAGGAGGGGGATGCTTTGAACAGATGAAATGTCCTATATGAGATTCGATTCATAAGTGATCAAATTCTTTAGTTGGCTAAGATCTTACTTGGACCAATAATTCAAACTGAATCCATATTCATATTTTGAGAGATTTATCTGTGTGAAGAGGAAGAAGATATCACAAAAGGGAGGGGAAAGGCATCTTTGTGTTTGAAGTACAAATTCTAATAAATAAAGATCAGTTCTCCTACATAATTAAAATGGAGGTTGGGGACAGGAAGCAGTGGTCCAAATATTATGCACACAATACAAATGCTCTGACATGCAAAAGGTCTCCTGGGAAATTAAAGTCCCCAAATGGTAGGAAAAACTGAACCAGAGCAAAGCAGCCGAGCTTTCACTCATAGAGATAAAACAAGTATAGATGAACCAGGTCTGACTAATTTCACAAGCTTTGTAAAGTCCTCAGATTATCTGGGTATTAGTGCAGGCAGGTCTCAGCTGTCCATAAAAATGAGAACACGGTTTAAAAGCCACATTTGAATTTTAAAGGTGCTCAACATTTCTAGTATTGTTTACTAAAAAAAGGTCAACACTGGAGTCTTTTATTCATGCACATTGCTGCCTCAATCTAAAAGCACTGGGTAAGTCCTGATGAGTTTTCCACATGGCATATGCTGGAAATGTGTTAAATGCATAGTTCCAGAGCCAAGGACATTATTTTTTCAACTCAGTGAATCTCTTATTAAAAAAATCTTTGCTCTGCCTTTTCCTGGGGTGTCTAAGGATGGGCCACAGCAACACTGGATAACAAAATGAAATGGCACACTAATTTAGAATAGAAATAATAATAATAAAACTCTTTACAATTCTTAAATTTCCTCATGACCCTACTTCTCCCTAATCTAAAAAAGGGAAAAAATATTTAAATAAAACCCATATCAAATTTTAGTGCTAGCATGAAATCTTTGGCATTTTTTGTGCATGTCTTTTGTTCAGATTTATACCTGGTACCCTTACCCAAATTCCTAGCTCTATACACGTATTCACATCAATTCTTAGTTCTTTTTGCAAATCAAAGGCATAATATTCAGAGACCTTCAAGTAAGATTTGTGTTAAAATCATTAAATGCCCACACAAGTAATTTTTTATTAACTGAACCCAGTAATGATACATAATACATACCAATGTTATGGCAGGAAGAAGAATTATTCACTTTTGTATGCCAAGAATATCTGTTGCGTAAATTAGAAACTGTCCAATGCTATACACATATTACAGAAAAGTACAACTTTAAAGCCAAGGGAATCCTGAATTGACTGCAGGTGTGCCTCACATTAAGAGGTCTTAAATTCCTTCTTTGAAAACAATATTCCCTGATACATTCAGGAATTGTTCACTTTAAAATTATATTCCTCACTTTGCAGAAGGGTTGACTGTTGTTTCCTGTAAAAATATTACTCCCTTAGTACATTTGATTTGATTTACATAAATTTGAGTGGGCAAGCATCTCACCTCTGTGCCTTGGTTATCACAACTATATAATAAAAGTTGTACTAGATGAACTCTCATGTCCCTTCTATATTTAAGTCTACAGTCCAGTGTGGTAAATAGTTTCACATAATTCAATTGATCCGAATTGTTACAAAAAATTTCTTTAATTCAATTTTGAACAATCTATTGCACAAAGAATGTCATATCTGTGACTTTGGGCATAAATACTATATCCCCGTAGATAAAACTGATCAGTTGATTGATGTAAAGATAGAGGTTAAAAGAAATACTATTTTAGTAAGTCACTTTCTCCTAACTTTCTTGCCTGTGCACCATAGTTCAAGCAACCACCATCAAAATAATAGCAGCTCCAAACTTAATCAACAAAATCACAGATTCATAAAAATGCAAGGGGAAGTGTGTCCTTCCAGACCAAGAGGGGACATTATACAAAAGATAAAGAGTGGATTAAGGGAGAAAACTAATTAGTGGATGGAGAAAAATCAATAGAGGAACGCTTTGAAGTAAATTTTTGAGAATCTCAAATGGTAGAAATGAAGGAAATGAGTAAGGGTATTTCATGATATTGGGAATAATATGAACAAGAGCAAGGAAATAGACAAGTATAGTCAGCAGGAAGTCAACTAAGCCATAACTGTCTCACTTCATAACATACATATTTGGTTTATTCCATACATATCTGATTTGTGGGTATAAACCTTTCCATAATATATGCAAGGATACATCAATTGTTACAATGGATGGTGTTGCATTGGCCATGGTGTTAGGAAGTTTTATTGTTCAGTTGTTCTAATGAACCCATTTCAGGTGTTCTTGGCAGAGATAGTAATTTGTCATTTTTCTTTTCCAGTTCATTTTACAGATAAGGAAACTGGGGCATACAGGGTTAAATGACTTATACAGAAACACAAAGCTCCCTGACTTCATATACTATCTCAAACACATTTAATCTAGGCTAGATGCTTAACCTTGGTTTTAGTTTCCTCATCTGTAAAATGGGGATAATGATAGCACCTACTTGCCAGGATTATTATAGATATCAAATTAAACATCTGTTGTAAATTACTTAACATAGGGCTTGGCACTTAGTAGGTGCTCTATAACAATTATTATTATCATTGTTATAATTATTACTCTGTGTGTGAAAAAATTTCAGTTTCATCAGTAAAATGAAGATACTAATAATAACCTACCTTACAAGATTGTTTTGAGAATTAAATGAGATATCTATAAAGAACTTTGCAAACCTTAAAGTGCTATAGAAACTGATAAACTGTTGTTAGTATTATATATATGTAAAAACACACACACACACACACATATATATATATATATTTCTTCTTTGGTCAAGACTTTATATATTGAAGTATCTTACATTCAAGGAGGTAGATCAGTAGGCCAGACAAATTTATGTATGTGCATATATTTCTAGCCAGTGATGTTAGTTCATCTCTATTCACAGAGGAGGCCTGGTAACTTGATATTATACTTACATATATATATATATTTAGAAATCTATTGGGCCTTCAACACCAGTCATTCTTATCTATGTTTTTGTCATCTAATTCTTTACAAATTCATGGCTAATGTGCCCAGGGCAGTGAGTCTTGGAACTCTAGGAAAATTACTCAGAACTCAGATAAGGCCAGAAGAACAGGCTGTCATCACAATGAGAAAAGACAGAGTTGATTGGTCATTAGTAATTGACCTAGCCATACTGTTATCCCACCACTTGTTTTTCTTCTTTCTTTAATTCCTCATTTAGTTGGGACGTTTAAAGATCCCAAAGCGTAGATCTTAAAATATTTGTAAGACTGATTTTCTATCTTGATTTCCAACTGATCACAGCATCAGAACCAATAGAAAGTAAATAAAAACTGATAAAGTATCATCGCCTTCCCTAACAAGTTTAGAAACAGGTCCTTTCCCATATGAAAAGGAAAAGCTCAGATGTCATTTGTGTGCTGGGCTATTAGAAAACTTATAGCATGTTCTGTGTCTATCATTTCTGAGGCAATAAACGATATCTTTCAATAAATATTATTTGGTTTCCTTTCCTAGTATGGTTGCTGATTTACTACAAAAATCACTCATTTTGAAAGGTATTTGCTGCCAAATACAGGAAGTAAAATAGTCAAGAAAACGTGATTCTTTCCATGTTAAAAAATTCTACAAATAAAAAAATAGCACAAATTCAGAGGCACATGGCGATAATTACTGTATATAGTTAGAATGTTTATGTGCTAGGGAATAATGTGGAATAAGATGGAAGTCAAGCCAGTACCTAATTATGAGGATTTTATTCTCTCAGCTAAGAAGTCTGGACCTTCAATCTTAATATCTAGGAAGAAACAGGCCAAACAAAAAAGTATGAGTTAGAAATTCAGTCCTTTTAAATAACAATGAATATCCAACTAGAGAAAAAGTATGAGATATTAGAGCGCTTTCTTGTTTTATTAAATACAAAAGTCCTACTGACTCTGAGGCTATCTTACTTCATAATGGAAAGGTATCATCACACTTTGCTTCCATGAATTTATGGTTTTGGAATCACTGTAATGAAAACAGTATTCTCTCTTAATACTACTCATCTCTACCCTTTGGCTTGCTTGACTTTCTTCCAGTCTCAGCTTCTGTGAGAAGTATTCTTAATATTTCTGAATCCAAATGTCTTCCCTTTATTGAATATTTCCAATTTATCCTGACTCAATCTTGTTTGTAGCTAAGCGTTTTCATGTTACCTTCTTCAGTGGACTTTTGAGTTTTCTGAGGGCAGGGACTAATTTTTTGCATTCTTTTGTATCCTCATCCTTTAGTGACTGGCTCATAGTAGGTACTAAATATATGTTTATTAGCAGACTGGGTCATGATCGAGAGGATTCATTTCAACTCTAATATTCTAAAATTCCATTTAACAATTAGATTGAGACTCCTGAATGAGAAAAAGTCTCGCAGAGATCTTAGAGCTGTGGCAGTTTAACTTTTGTGCCTCCCTCATTATAACCTGACCTTGAAAATGCCTCCCTTTGTACTCCGTGGACCTGTCTTGGTGGCATGTGACATTTTAAATAAATAATGTATTGGTTGTTTCTCCTATGTGCAATGTACAACTTTGACTCAACGGGGACTTTATAAATGTTATATGAGAGAGTAAGCTTTAAAAAAAGAAAGGGAAAAAAAAAACCAGGCTCTTTCAATGCAGACATCAAACAAGTCTCCAGAAAATGTTGATCAGTGGGTTCTGCTTTCATGAAAGAGAATGAGAATAGCTGGCAGGCACAATTTGACCGATTCAGTGACATTCTAACACCTCACAGAGATTTCTTCAGAACAAAAGATGGGAGGCTGGTTAAGACTGAGATAGAGAGCGAGACAGCGAGAGAGAGATAGCACTCTTTCCTTTATCATTTTTCTTCTCCTTTCTCATAGTTGCCCAAATATTACATACAGAAAACAGTCCCTAGATAATTTTGCAGATAGCTAACTTCCCACATTTGCGAACAAGAAGCTCTCTCATATAATAGTGATGATGATGATGATGACGGCTGATGTTTATTTATTTATGTATTTAATGAGCATGTTTTTTTAATAATATTATCCCTTGTATTCATTTTTCCAAATTATCCCCCCCCTTCTCCTACTCCCTCCCCCCGATGACAGGTAATCCCATACATTTTACATGTGTTACAATATAACCTAGATACAATATATGTGTGTAAATACCATTTTCTTGTTGCACAATAAGCATTAGATTCCGAAGGTATAAGTAACCTGGGCAGACAGACAGTAGTGCTAACAGTTTACATTCACTTCCCAGTGTTCCTTCTCTGGGTGTAGTAGTTTCTGTCCATCATTGATCAACTGGAAGTGAGTTGGATCTTCTTTATGTTGAAGATTTCCACTTCCATCAGAATACCTCTTCATACAGCATTGAAGTGTACAGTGATCTTCTGGTTCTGCTCATTTCACTCAGCATCAGTTGATGTCTCTCCAAGCCTCTCTGTATTCCTCCTGCTGGTCATTTCTTACAGAGCAATAATATTCCATAACCTTCATATACCATAATTTACCCAACCATTCTCCAACTGATGGACATCCATTCATCTTCCAGTTTCTAGCCACTACAAAAAGTGCTGATGGCTGATATTTATATAGCAATTTGAAAGTTTGCAAAGTCTTCTACATCTGTTTTCTCCTGTGAGCCTCACAGTGCAGTAGGAGATGTTACTATTCCCCTTTTAAAATGAGAAAATCCATGTGTTTAACAAGCAAACTGACTTGTCCAACATCCCAGAACTAGTGTCAGGAATGGGAAACGCACTTGGGCCTCTCCTGACTCCACATCAAGCACTCTTTCTACTTTACTATATCACCCATCTTCGCCATGCTTCCAATTTTTTCCCCTCTAACTTAATAGGTATACCATATTATCTTACTCTGCCCTGCCAAAAAAAAAAAAAAAAAAAAAAAAAAAAGACAAGATGTATCATAGCAATTCTCTATGTTGGTATCAAGTTAGATATGTAATTGCCATTCTTCTACTTTCTTTCTTTTTTTTTTTTTTTTTTTTTTTTTTTTTTTAAATCTTGGTAGACCAATCCCAGTGGCTGAATTTCTAATTGTTGAGACAATCTCAAATTAGACTTTTGATATTTGGTTTTCTGGGTTTGGGTGCCTGTAGCTCTGACAAAAATGAAGTGGTTATTCCATGGGCTTGAATGACTGGCTATGACTCAAGTAAATAAACTTATAATTTCTGGTACAGGGTTAAAAATATGTAGAAGCCCAGTTTTAGTAATGTCATAATGTCATCAATTTAGTGTACAGCTATCTCAGCACCTAGTTGATAAGAGGGAAGGTTTAATGGGAGGGATTAGAACTATCAGTGCATAAGATAGCAAATGACCTTGAAAAAGATAACAATAAGAATAAAAAATCTGGTGAACTAGAAGAGAACTTAAATCTGTCTAATCAAGCCTTTTCAAGAATCCCTATTACAATCATTAACAAGCATTTAGGTACTATTTAAAAACCTCTTGTTTTCTAGGAGGGGACCATTCCCTCCTTAGGCAGGATACTCCACTCTGGGGTCATGTTAACTGCTGGGGAAGTTTTTTTCCTGACATCAGGTTTAAATATGCCTCCATTTTGTATTTGGGTCAATAGGACTAATCTTATACCTCTTCTATAGGAAGCGTCTGAACACAACTATAGTATCCTGCATTCCACCCCCATTGTGTTCTCCAAGCTAAACATGCCCAGTTACTTCAGTCCACCTTCACATGGCCAGAAACTCCAATCCCCTCACCATTTTGCCCTCCCCTTCCCTTTCTACTGCTTGTTCTCCAAATTTCCAGTATTTTTCCTTAAAATATAGCATGGCAGTGTTATGAGCAGGTAGTTGATACAATAGATAGAATACCCGCCCTGAAGTCAGGAGGACCTGAGTTCAAATCTGGTCTCAGACACTTAACACTTTCTATCTGTGTGACCCTGGGCAAGTCATTTAACCCAATTGCCTCAGAAATTTTTTTTTAAAAAGATAGCACCTAAAACCAAACATCCTATTCAAGGTGGGCTCTGATCAGAGCCAAGTCTATTATGCTCATAAGTTTCCTCATTTCTGGATGTTATGCCTTGGTCAATTTTAATTTTTTTTTTAATTTTTTTTTTTTTTTTTTTTTTGCTGAAGTTACCAAAGATTTAAGTTAGAATATCCTGAAGTCAATCAAGTGTATGTGATTTTAAAATAGTATTAAGATGTGTTAATGTTTCTTTCACACAAAATATAAATGATATGCCTTTAAAATGCTTGTAGCAATCAATGGTTTTAATTGAGCAGAAAAGCAGACAGACACCAAAACATTCAGTTCCAGCTGTGGCTCCTGACAGTTATACTGAGAGATGAATTTCTAAAATAGATGTTTCCATTAAGATAATGATATTTATTAAAAGGTAAACCAAAAATGTATAGCTACTTCAAACATTACTGAACAAAGGCCATTTATGCCATTCTGAATCCACCATATATTAGCTCTTATTTGATATGATCAGCCTTTATCAGTTAATCCAAGTGTATGCAAACTCACATAAAAGTAAAACATGGTCTCTTTTTAGTGAGAAGGAATTAGACAACTTTTTGGGGACTAAGAGAAGCATCTCCCAATAATCTATCTACTCACTGTTGAAGGACAGATTAAAAGAAAAACATGAAATCTCATTATATTCCTCAAAAGCACAGCCTGTTAAATCTATTGGATCAAACATAGCCTTTGGTACCATTCTTTTACCAGACAGCACACACAAAAAAGACTCAGTCATACAGGAACAAGCATCTACTTTTGGATTTTTCATTTCCGTTATTTTGAGGGCCTTTGTCCTTCTTACCTTGGCCATTTTTAAGAAATGCTAGCCTTGGGGCAATGCTTACACTAGACCAACTTCATTTTCTTGGCAGAAAACTAACATAAAAAACAGGAGTCGGGAAAAGAACAAAATAGATATACAATGGAACTGCTGGAAGTTTTTTGTTTCCCTCCCACCTCAAATGTTACCTCCTCCCTGAGATCTTGACTGCTTTCTTTTAGTTCATTCTTAATTCAATAAATCTATGAAAGGGCTGTCAAACTCTTTCCAGTGTACACATTAGCAAGCCACACACAGAAAGCACAAAGTACTTGCATCTGGGGAAGACCACCAGCCTTGTTGACAAGCACCCTCCAATTTCTTCCAAGGACTGACAAAGTTTAAAACAGTAACATACCTGTGAGAGAAATTTCTGCACTGGGGTCTGCAGGGCTGAACCGACTAACGCGTACCATCTTAGGAACAAATGCAACTCTTGGTAGAAAGGAACTTGCTGTGAAGCTTTAGCAAGAGAAGGAATTGGATACGAGTTTTCAACTTGAATTTATAGGGACGCCAATGGTCTTCGGGTGTGGATATTTATGTTAGACCCAAAATGAGCCATTTGCTTCCCAGTGTTGCTCCCTTTCTAGTGGGGGTCCAGGTTGCTTTCTGCTTGCTCAATCTGGCTGTGCCAGTCCATCAAATTGCCCTAAATAAGCTATTATACAGCAAAACATTTCCTTAAGCAGATGCAAACACCCTTTCCTCTGTGAGACTTCCCTTAGGCAAGTCTAATTTCTTAGGAAAGGGTCAAGGGACACCTATATAAAGTGCACACTAAAAAACAAACATGCAAAGTCAGATGATGCTGCTTATGCCAGACCCTGCTAGATTTCAGGTCTTTCTCTGATAATAAAATTAACTCCAGTGACTCCACCTGAAGCAGGAACCATTTATAATCTTCTGCATCAGGGACTTCCTTTGGCAGTTTGGTGCAGCCAAACCCATGAGAATAATATTATTTTAATGCAAAAACTACATAGTATTACAAAGAAAAACACATATTGAAATTGTTGTCTAAATGTGAGGGGGAAAAGTCCAAAGATCTCAGGTTAAGAATATCTGATCTATAGAAAGAAAAATGTTAGACTTCTAGGATATTTTTCCCCCTATGAATATAATGAAGTAAAAAAAAAAAAAAATGAAGCATAGAATAGAGAATATACAGGGCAGACTATACACCCACACCCACACTCTCTCTCTCTCTTTATATATATCTATATATACATATATATATATATATACATATATATACACACATATATAGATATATATACATATATCTATATATACATATATATATATTTATATACACATATATAGATATATACATATATATCTATATATACATATATATATTTATATACACATATATAGATATATACATATATATCTATATATACATATATAGATATACATCTATATATCTATCTATATCTAGCTATCTATCTATATATGTGTATATATATGTGTGTGTATATATATATATATATATATATATATATATATATATATACACACACACACACAGGATAAGCAAAAGTCTTTATTCATTTGGGATCACTCTCAGGGGATTAGACATAGGAATTTCTCCACCGCCTTCCTCTCTCTCTCTACCACCAGGAATGAATCTCTTCCTCCTACTCTACCCACTGATCTCACTTCCCCTCCTTTGTCCATACCCACAGATGGAGCCAGCACAGAATAGTTAAATAGGGTCATCCTCCAAACATGTTAATAGAGAATTGTCCAATTGGTGATTAGCCTCACGTACTAGGTTACCTTGCATCTGCTCAGTTGTAGCCCTTTACATATATATGTATATATATTATGAGACAGTGGGCAAGTTATTGAACAAAGCTTTCAGTGCCTCTAGCAAAACTCTGAGATTAAATTACAGATCACCTGCCATTCTGCCTAGATAAAAGGAGTTGCCATATTAGGAGAATCCTATGCTAATAAAAGCACAAGTCTCAATAATGAAAGAAGACAACTTTTATTTTATCCTGATGGAAAGAAATATGCATCCAATAATCACAGAAAGTTGTGAAGAGGGGAAGGAAAAGGACATAGAAAAAAAAGAAGAAAGGGGAAAAAAGAAACATATCTTTATGAGTAATGAAGGACTAAACCCTGAAACCCTGATAGTTTTTTGGAATTATCTCTCCCTGTGTGGAACATTGCTGGGTTGGAACAAAATTCTGATAAATGAAGATCTTACAGTAAAAAACCACAACAGAATCTGCTAATCCAAATTCCCATTTTCTGATCCACCTCTATAGCAAATAAAACACATATATATTTATACATACATACATGAATATACATTTATATACACACACATATGAAACATGTGCACATATGTGCATATCACTTCTTTTGTCTAGTAAATAAACAGCACTGGCAAAAGTTATTTCCCAGAGTATTTTTTTTTCTATGAGATACAAGGGGACAAAGGTACCTTGAATGTCCATGCAATATTTGTTTTTCTTGGTCCCTGCTTCTGCTAGTTACTTTTCTGAATCAGTATTATATCCCAAACACAAGAGGCAAGATAGAGAAACACTCACACTAGAACAGTACAATCACGGCTAATACAGTCACTGCTTTCTGGTAGGAGTTATGCCATTCAAACATAGACATACACATACATACCTGTAGATATACACTTACCTGTATGTATGTGTGCGTGTATTTATTTTTATATATATATACACACACACACACATATATACATACATATACATACGTATATATACGTATATACGTATATATACATATATATACATATATACGTGTATATATACGTATATATACATATACACACACACACAAACACATATAAATATTGAGAAATCAGGGGGAGGGAAAGAAATGGATCATGTAAACATAGGTTTTTATTAATTTCCCCGACAGCATAACCCTGTGTGTTGTGATTCAAATGGTTTCATTATCTTTGAGGTCTTAATCATTTGTATTGGCAGTTTCTGAAGTGTTCAAAGCTTGTGCTTAAAGAGTATTATTGGCATACAACATAGTCATGCAACATTAAGCAGATTTACAACCTTGTACATGGTTATCCTTGATAATCTTCATTCAAAAAGTAAGTTAAATCTCACAGACTGGTTTAGCCACCTCAAACATTCCCCACTCAGGCATATGGTACCTGTGAAGGTTGTCTTCAGAAGGCATTTGTAGAATTCCCTCCCTCATTCACCCCAAGTAGTTTGTTACTGCCGTTCTTTTAGAGAGGATTCTCAATTTGTTTTCTATTTCCTTGACCAGAAGAAAAAATGAAAGACAAGGAAGACATTCTGAAATATAGCAATAAGCTTATGAGCGACCAAAAGGTGGTCATCTAAATGACTGGGGAAATGGAATAATTCAGTCAGGCAAATTTGTTTTCACTAGACCATAGCATTTTCTTGGGACCTAATTAAAATTAAGTCATATCAAAAGATGTTGGTTAATCACCTTTGGTAAAGGCCTTTGAAAAATATAACTTCCAGAGACTTAGATGACACATTGGATAATATTCTAGACCTGGAATCTATATAAGAAAAGCAGGGAGAGAGACATAAAGATTATCTTTGTGTATAAGAAGTGGTTGGATCCTGATGGTCATTTTGGAATCAGCTTTCTGAAGGCAGATCACTGAATGGTGGAAGCAAATGTACCAATACCAAAATGAGAATTTCAGAGGTGGAAAGAAGCTCAGAATGCATTTTAAAACATGAACTGGAACAGATGTACCTCTTCTATTATTCCTATCTCAAGTAATGGGGAACTGATTATGTCCTGAGGGAACTCATTCCACTTTTCCATAGCTTTAATTGTTGGGAAGCTTTCTATGATATAGCCTCCCATTGTTCTTAATTTTATCCTTCAGAACCTAGTGGCTTAAGTCTAAATCTCTCTTTCCTACATGGAAGATCTCCAATTACATGAAGATAACTATCATATCCTTAATAATTCTTGTCTTCTGAAGGTTAAAAATTCAACTTACTGTATGGAAGCTCTCCTAACTTGTTACCCTCCCAGCCATTCATCTCGACACAATTTTCTCTAGAACTCTCCTAAAATTCAGTGTTAAAACTGAAAGTCCTAGTCTGGGGATGAGCTGACAGAGCAGGACACAGCGGGACCTTATCCCCAATATCATCATAACACACTGCTCATAAGAGAGTCTAAGATTACTTTGGCTTTTGTCACTTCCATACCATATTGGCAGTATCTCAACCCCTCAGCCCTCTTTCACACTGTCCAATTCCTCCTCCCCAATTCTGTACATAGACTGTTAATTCCCTTTGAACCCAAATCAACAATCACTAAGTTCTTATTATGTTCAGGCAATGTGCTAAGTGAGAGGGACAGTAACAGATTTCAAGGACCTCAAGATCTAATGATGGAGGAAGTATGCAAAGCAGCTTTGTACACCAAGAATTTGGAGAGAATTACAATTGGCATTAAAGCAGAAGGAGAAAGTCCTTTAACCCCTAGAATCGGCATGAATTCCTACAGTCAGAATCAGTTACTGGGATTCCAGAAGCCAGCTAAGAATTTTATCACCTTGTAGCTCAATCTGCTAGAAAGAAGCTCTTAAGAACTGAGCTGGGCTTGTCTTCCTGTACAAAACAAAATTAGTCTGAGGACAGACTGAATCCTTTAAGTTAACAAGCCCTGCCAGTACTCCAAATTCTCTGGTAAGGTTTTAGAAAATCCAGGGTCATTTTTTCAAAAAGATGAGACAAGAAATAAAATGAAATGAAGGCAAACTTTTTTATGAGCATGTTTTTATTTTAATTATATATTTTTTTCCTATCCAGTGAAAGACAACATAACAAGGAGAAAGGATTTTAGTCATTTTTTAGGCATACTGCCAAATATTCTGAAATCAAATAAACAATTTATGTAGTATTTCACAGTTTTAATGTTCTCCTGCCTAATGCAAAAAATCTTTTTTTTTTTTTAATAAAAACTTGTATAACTTCTCAATTCCCTCGAATTCTGAGATTTTACATTTGTCTCTATTCAATTTCATCTTAATGTATTTAGCACACTCTTCTAGGCTGTTGAGAGCTAATCCTGACTTTATCATCAGTTTTCTCATCAACAAAATGAGGATAAAAATAGCAGAGGTCACACCTCTTGTTATGAGGATTAAATGAGATAACCACTGATCCATATACTTACATTTCCCTTCCCACAAAATCTTATATAAGTTATGTATAACAAAGGCATATTCTATAGAAAATAAAATAAAAACATAAATAATGCATAACTATACATACATATTTATCATATGATATATTTACATATCATATAAATTTAGTGCATCCTTCATAAAATTATGAGAAGCAATTTTGCAAATAAAATTCCAGAATAAAACATGTTACTTAAGTAGAAGGCTTTTATGGATTTTTTGACACCAATTGAATCAGTAAAGCAAAAAGTCACCAAAAATCTCTCTCTTTTAATAGGTATCACCATTGTATATAATAAAAATCATGTACAATGTACCAACTGAAACAATTTTGCTCTTTGAATGTCTGATGATTAATATCAAGTAAGATTTTCAATAAAGAGATATATACTTGCCAAAGGTGTTTGCCATTAGCTTGGAAGTTATTCAGTGTTAATTTCAAATGAAAATTAACCAATTATAGATGGCAGTTTCCACTATATGCCTCTATATGTACTGGGTTTTGTGATGGCTGCATACAACACCAGAGTATTAGCAAATCTTTTCAATTATATCCACAATCATCTAAATGCTTTTGGCCTGACTAATCTTAAAGGGAATAAAAGAAGGATAAAGAGTAATCTTATCTTAATAATGATGCCCAAGTAAACTCTCACAAGTTCTTAACCCTGGGTGTGTTGGTTCATTATAGGGACTAGTCCCTAAACAATTAGTTCTGTGTAAAAGTAAAGTCCCTGCTACTCTGTGAGTTCTCTGTCACCATAAGCATGTCAGGCAAAGCTAGGTAACTACTTGTTGAATGTGTTGTTGAAAAGATTCATGAGTCAGGTAGGAGCCTAGACTAGATTACCCCCATTAAAGTCTCTTTCAGCTCTAAAATTGTAGGGCCTTGTTCAGTCAAGAGGTAATGAATGTCTTAATTAGAGTAGTTGTAATGGAAATGAGGAAAAAGGGAATGATGTGATAAATGCTGTTGGAAGGGAGAATTCATTAAATTGAGGGAATTCACTGAAAGAGGAGGCAAAAGACAGGCAGGAACTAACAATGTCACTGAGGTTTTGGAAAGAGATAATTTAAAATTTTAGGTAACATGAGTTTGAATTTCTGAAAAGAAGCCATGGTGGAAGTCATCAGCAGGTGATCAGAAATGATATTTTAGGTTGAAGCTGAATACATCACTCTAGTTGGTAGTTACAGTTTGGATGTGCTTAGGTTCAAAATGGTTCAGCAAGGTCATTTGCTAAAAGCACTGGGACAAGGTTAGAGTAGGGAGTGGGAAAGGTGGGACAAAAGCTTTCTAACAGCCATTGTTGGAAGTACAATAATGAGCCAACAAATATGAATAAAAGCCAAGCACAGCAGCATGGTGCATCTGACTCAAGATAGAGAGCATGAATTTGCAAGTAGACTCCATCAGTACAATGAATCAGTGACTCATACATTTTCCCTGGCTTGATTTTCTAACTCAGAAGCTCTGAAAAGAGAGGAGGTTAAAAACAGGCACTAGTGTATGTGCCAGATATATTTGGATACAGGGGCAAGGAACTACCAGGAAAAGAAATGATAAAGTTATTTGCTTCATCCTCAGACAATCTCCCCTGCTGTATTTAGGTAATAATAATCACTGTCTATGGCTGCTTGTCAAAAAAGGTTTTAAAATTGTAGGATCATGTATAAAATACTTCTTGTTATAATGTGTGTTGAAATGATGGACTTAATCATTAATGCAGGATACTATACTAAAGTAGACTTGCAGGATCAGATCCTGCCTGACATTTATTAGTCCTGTGACCATGGGGTTAACCACAACCTCAGTTCCAATATTTGTAAAATAGGGATAATAGCGCATGGGTGCAGTACAAACTCTAAAATGCTCTATGAAGTCACTTTTTGTGATTATAATTTATTGATTGGTTATC
Organism: Sminthopsis crassicaudata; assembly: GCF_048593235.1. NCBI lineage: Eukaryota > Metazoa > Chordata > Mammalia > Dasyuromorphia > Dasyuridae > Sminthopsis > Sminthopsis crassicaudata. Next base: position 86,468,999 of record NC_133619.1, on the reverse strand, counting down.
CACTTCATTAATTCATCTTGATGAATAACTCTCCACAGATACAGATGACAACTCCTTCATATTTCTTAGTTGTATATAAAAATCTAATCCCATGGCCAGCCAACCTTGGGTCCTTAATCTGTACTTAAGCTGATCCTTGTATGGCATATACAATTTGTCCCTGGTCCATGGTCACATTCTTTTTAATTTGGTGGGACCTTCCACAGACTATGTTCTTCCGGAAGTTTTTGAAAACCCCAGACCAGCCTCTAGGTCATAACAAAGTGTACAGGTGGGATTTATGGTATAATTAGTGCCAAACCACCTATTTTTTTTTTAAATAAGAATACAGAAATGTGGCTTTGGTCTTGATTTTGAAAAGCAGACTTTATGGTAATGACTCCATATATAACATGTATATTTTATACACGTATATATTTCATATTTACTTTTATGTCTGTAGGCATTCTCTGGCCCTGGCCACCAACTGAACAAAAGCTCTTTGAGAATAGGGATCATGTTATTTTTATCTCTATGCACTTAGTACAATGCCCGATACATAACAGGCACATAATAAATGCCGGCTGACTGAATAGAGGGTATATTGGTGAATGAGTGTGTTACTCATCTATTATACTCTCACAAAATGTTTTTCAGATAACCATATGATGTGTGTGTGTGTTTAAAATAATATATAAATATATTTAAATTATATATTATGTAATTTATGTATATCAATTTTATACATAATTTTATCTCTCTCTCTATATATATATTTTTTTTCTGTTTCCTTAAATTGAATTTCACTCTATAAAGTATTTTTTCTTGCTCTTAGCTGCAAAAAGGAGGGCAATCAGGCTCTTAGAAAAGCTACATTTCAAAATTGCTTCAGAAAAGAATAACTGGAGAGGAGCTTCTTATTCTCTCTTTTTTTTTAAGAGCATTTATTCCATTGCCTATAGCTCTCTTGGTTGAGACCTAAGGGCAATTTAGATTTCTGAAACAATAAATTGTAACCTTAGGTCAGCTAGAATCTAATGAAATCTCCTAAGAAACAGAATGGGATTGAGGGCCAAGAGAAGAACTGAGGAAAACTTCTGAATTTAAAAAAAAAATGAATTAATTTTTAAAAATGCAATAGTTTCCTTAGGCAGAGATGTTTCTTAGGAAATGATTTCTGGGGGGAAAAGAATAGTAAGAAAAGAACACGCCTTTAATTTTGTCCTAGTTAGCTTTGAATTCCATGGTCTCTCGGCTACTCTTCTCTGATACTTTGTGTAGTGAAAAATTGGTACATATTGACATCTATACACACCCATATATGCATATATATGCACACAATAATGTATATTATTTTACAGTGTTTTTCGATATGCCTTTTAAAGTTACCTAAATAATGAAATATTACAAAGGGTCTTTAGCAGTCCCACAAAGACTTTCAGGGTGGGGCTTGCTACAGACCCTTATTTCTCTCCCTTACTGGAAGTAACCTCTTTGCAATAATATTATAGGGAGCAAAAGAAAAAATGGAAAGATGACCTCCCTCAACAAATTTCTCCTATTCCATCTTCCCACTGTTTGAGCTCTAGGAAGTTGGGAAGTTGCCCAATTTGAGACATATGTTTCCCGAATTTCCAAACAGTAAGCATTGATTCAAACTTCAGGGAAAAGACTATCAAACCAAAATAAAATCAGCAGTGCTTTTAAACAAGAGACCAAGCCAAGAGCTGTTCTGCAGGTTGCATTAGGGAGAACTGAGACCATGGAAAATCAGATATACTGTACAATCTGAGGTCACTCGGAATAGAGACAGACAGTCTGGAATTCATTCAGCCATTTCTAGTACTGAGTGCTAAGTGAGCAATTCTTTTTACAGTGCCCTCTAACTTCATTAATGGAAAACATAGCCATTAGGGAGACAAATATCCAGATGGGAAAGCTGAAGGTACTCTTTTATGCTACATAGATTAGACATGGATTTCCCAGAGCTACCTTCCCAGTCTTTTCTCAGTTAACCTATTCATTCCCTGTCCACCTAGAAATGGGCAATTCCTTGGGCTGACTGTGGAAAATCTTCTTGATCTCTAATCTTTCCTGTCTAAACTATTGTCTGGTTTAAGCCTTTTATTATACCAGATGTAATTTCCTATAAATGCCATCATTGCCTATCAGGCTATAAACTCTTTATAGGACTGTGTCCATGTGGCTTTCTTTTATACTATGCTATGCTCAACTGGGTACTTATTAAAAACTAAGGAGGGCAATGCTGTGGAATCGATCTCATTTATTAAAAAACTCTTTATGAAGGACATACTGTGTGCAAAGAAAGTACCATGCTAGATAGTTGGTGCTGGGAATCGTTCCCTTCTGGAAAGGCGTTTGGGACGATGTCAAAAAGTTACCAAACTGATCGATACTCATTCATCTAGTTATACATCCTTTAGACTAAAGAAATGAAGGAAGAAAAGGAGATTTTACATTTATATATATAAACATATATACACAGATACATATATATTCATCCATTTATATATGTCAGTTAATCTATATATAGATAGATATGTATTGATATATATCAATATATGTGTATATATATATATATATATACACACACACAGATATTCATCCATTTATATAGATAGATAGATATTGATATATATCAATATATGTGTGTGTATATATATATATATATATATATACACACACACAGATATTCATCCATTTATATAGATAGATAGATATTGATATATATCAATATATGTGTGTATATATATATACACACACACACACATATATATACATATATATATACACACATATATATACATATATATACACACATATATATACATATATACACACACACACACATATATATACATATACACACACACACACATATATATATATATATATATATATACATACACCAGTTAATCAATCATTAAACAGTTATTAAGTTCTTTCTATATGATATGATGATGGGAGTGGAGGAGAAAATTCCATCCACATTTGGTGGATACTCAATCAATAAATTCTGAGAATAAAAACCAGCAAAGTTATATGTCCTCCAGGAGCTTATAGCCTAAAGTTAAAGACAAAATGCAAATAAACATATACATGTTAGCTATCTATAAGTTAAAGAGAGTAGAAAGACACTGGAATAGAGAGGATCTGAGAAAAAAGTTCCTATTAAATATGGAATTTTATTTGGAACTTAAAATAAACCAGAGAATTCAGTAGTTGAAGACAAGAAGGGAAAGACTAAGAAAATATCCAGAGCCAAGAAATGGAGTGTCTTGTCTTGTTTGTGGAACATCCAGGAGAATGGGGTCTCGGGATAATAGAATCAGTACTTGACAGGGAGTAAGGTGGGAAAAATATAATATTAGAAAGGTAGGAAGAGAAAAGTTGTGAAGGGCTTTGAACACTAAGAAGAGGATTTTGAATTGATCTTGGATGTCATTGGGAACTATTGGAATTTTTTGAGTGACAGATCATCACTTTAAGAAATTCCTTTTAGTGGCTAAATGAAGAATGGATTGGACGGGGGAAAGACTCGTGGCAGGATGACTTATCAGATGTGTGAGGCAATGAGGGTTTGTACCACAGAGGATGGAGGAGAGAAAGGGGCTTTGTTGGAGAGATATTTCAAGGGCAAAACGGGCAGATCTTGACAATAGCTTAGATACGGGGAGGCAGAGATAGAGCAGAATCAAAAATGACTTTTAGATCGTGAGCCTGAGAGTTCAGGAGGAGTTTGTTGACTGAGAACATTGGGGAGGAGGGTTAGGGAAAAACTAGTTCTGTTTTGGACATTTTGAGTTTGGGGACATCCAGTTCTAACAGTCTGAAAAAGTAACTCGAAATGAGAAAAAGGACAAGCAGGGAGGTTGGAGTAGGATAGGTGGGTAGCTCTGAATATTGTCAGCATAGAGATGGATGCTGGGAGCTGATGAAAGGGAGAGGGCTTATGCTGTACAACACCCAGAATTAGAGGCAAATATGTACATCATACATAAATAATATGTTCTTTATTATATAATGTAAATATTTATATCAGCTCTTTTAATGAAGCTCCAAATTGGAAACTAAAGGGGTTCTCATTTTGGAAAATGGTTAAATAAAATGTGGCATATAGATGTAGTATATTATTGTGACATAAGAAATTATGAAGCAGACAATCTTACAGAAAACTAAAAAGACCTCAATGAACTGATGTATAATTAAAATAGTAGAAATAAAACAATTAATAAAATATAAACATTACTGAAAAAATAATTTGGAAATATTTTAAAATTAAATTAAAGAAAAATCAAGATAAACAATTTTTTGAAATTATATTTTTAAAATTAAATTTAAAAGTTTTAATTTAATTTTAAAAAATTAAAATTTAAAAGTACAGTGATAATTCCAAGTTTAAAAGGCTCTGACTTTCTGTGTCTGTCTCTTTGTCTAGTCTCCCTTTCCCTCCTCCCTATCACTGGACTGTTACACATTTGATTTAGTCATCAAAACAGCAGATAAACCAGAGCACATCTGGTTCTTTTGCAAATCTGACTGAATCCAGTGCTGACTAGAAAAGGTGATCCCAAAGACTGTACAGGCAATCTAAAACTGGGAATAATCAAATGCATGATGAAAAATTTTCGAAAAGGCTCTTATTAAGGAATACTTGGCATCCTTTAAATACGAGTTAAACTACTAAAATCCAATTTAGGAAACAATGCTTTGATTTTTACTAGTGACAATATATATTTTTTAAATTATTGAATGATTATTCCATGTCAGGCACAAAGGGGATATAGAGACATGAGCTATGAGAGATGCATATTGGTATTGAAGAGAGAATAACTATTCTGAATCAGGAAGTCTTCCATCAAGCCCTGGCACCCTAGCTATATGACTTCAGGCAAACTACCGTAGTTCTCAATTTCTTCATAATAAGAGTTAACATTTTTATACTTCCAGTTATATACCAGGTACTTTGCTAAGTACTTTAGAGTTATTTCATTTGTTCCTCACAATTCTGAGAGGTAGATGCTATTATTATCCCCATTTTACAGAGAGGGAAACTGAGGCAAACTAAGGCTAAATGATTTGCTCAGTGTCCCACAGCTAGGAAGTACATGAGGCTGAACTTGAACTCGGGTCTTCCTGACTCTAGGCCCATTCTATTCATTGTGCCACCTAGCTGCCTCTCACATATAAAAATAAAGAAATAGAAACTGTGACTAAAAGTCCTTGTTCATCTCTAAAATTATGTGATAATTATTACATGTTCTTGCCCTCAAGCAGGCTACAATTATAATTTATGCTGTCCAATTTAAGACTTCTGACCCACACCTAAATATCTCTTTTCATATTCTAAAAAGTTCTAATTTCATCCACATGGAAAAGATGAAAGTGAATGAATATACAAGTCTTTTTTTAATTAATTGTGCTAATTAAAATCCCTTGCTTCCCCTTAACTGCTGGATTACTATGAGATCTTATTACTGTTTTATTTTTTTCCCCTTTGCTTTTCATTTTTGATTCTTCTTTTTTATGGGTCTCACTATTTACCTGCTTCTAATGATTTGCAGCTTCCCATTGAAAGTAATAAATTTCTAAATAAAATTCTATTTTCCAGAAAAAAAATATATCATTACAAAGAAATCAATTTCTAAAAGTAAGCACTCAGTTACCTAAAGAGGTAGGTGGCACAATGGCCACCAGATCTGGAGTCAGAAAAACTCATCTTCATGAGTTCAAATCTAGCCTTGACACACTTATTAGATATGATGCTCAGCAAGTCATTTAACCCCGTTTTCTTCAATTCCTCATCTGTAAAAGGAGCTAGAAAGGGAATGTCAAACCAGTATCTTTCCCTAGGAAACTCCAAATGGAGTCATGAAGAGTCATAACATGACTGAAACAATTCAACAATAACAAAAGTAACCCAGGTATTCCTTTTGGGATTAACAATAGAAGAATGCCTTGGGAAAACTGATATTAATACAACTATTACATGTATCAATTATAGTTACTTTTGTAGTTGAAAGAGCATTTCAAAACAAGGAGAAATCGGACTAGTGTGGTATAACAAAATGCATATCTATATAGGTAATGTGAGTTTTAAACCAACCAATACATAGGTTTAATCAAACTATGCCTAGTAATTCTAAAATTCCATGATAAGCAGATATCTGATTGATCACAAATATATCAGAGATTATTAAAACTCAGTCTGGGGCTACATTTTTTTTTCCTGAGACAATTGGGGTTAAGTGAATTCCTCAGGGTCACACAGCTAGGAAGTGTTAAGTGTCTGAGGTCAAATTTGAACTCAGATCCTCCTGAATTCAGGGCTCTATCCACTGTACCATCTAGCTGCCCCTGGAGCTACATTCTTTAAAAACAAAAGAAAACAAAAATGTTCTACTCCTCAGCAATAACTTTAACTTTTTTTCCCCTAAGATTTACATGTACTTCCAAAAGTCTACAATGAAATAAAGCAAATCGCTGAGCAAACAAATTGGATTGTGTACAATTCAATCATTGACTCAGCAATCAGCTACCATAAGTGTAAAATAGAATGATGTCGAAAATAGTTGATTCAGTCAAATTATGTAGACAAGGCCAAATGTAGTCATTACCTAAGAGATCAATGCACAGAACAGCAAGATTACAAGTCTCTTTTCACTATTCATGTGTCAATAAACATGTCCACACATAGGCATGAAATGCTTTATAACTTATTGGCAATCTCTTAAGTCACCTACTTGTCATCTGGTCTTGCATTATTTAAAGGTTTTAAAACAGTCTTTAAAATGTAGGGAGTGCTATGACTTCTTTTTCCAGTTTGAAAAGCAGGGCAAAGTTGCCAGTTTTCCCATCCATTTTCAGTCTTAGTAGTGAAGTTCTTGGGGTGATTTTTTATGAACCAGAGCATGAGGGTATTTAAAAGGAATTTTTTTTTATCCTAGCTCAAAGAGTATACAGAATGTAAGGAGTGGCTACAGAGGCAGAAGAAAGCTAAATAGGTAGACTTAATATAAAAGACTTCTCTGGTACCTGATTGATTAAGCATCTGTATCACATAAAGTTGAAATAGCCCCTGGGGCTCATAGCTAAAAGGGCTGAAATGCTTCTCCTTTGAGACCAAGAACCTTAGTAGCAACTACAATTTAGTGGAGAGAGAGCAGCTGGTAGCAACTGAAAACAATTCATCAAAGACATCAAGAAATAGCAATGCAGTAGAGAAGCTAGACCAGCACAGGATCCAAGCAGATTGCATTAGCTGAAAAAAATAAGTCATTAGTCTGATGGTAATCATGAAAACAGCAAGTGCCATCAGCAGCTATCCAAGGAAGGATGCAGCAAAATCAAACAGCTCTAGTCTTGTGTTTTATACTACCTGTGTCTTCTTTCATGTGTGTGGCCTTGGTCTCATGTATTCTAAACATATATTCCCTCTTAAACCAGTAATGTAAAAACATGTAGGACAGGTCAGATAGGTGTTCATGAAGTGAAGTATTTGTTGTCTTTTGTTTTGCTAAGGTTTCTAATTATTTCCTTCTGACTCCCCCACCCAACCCCACATTGCTCATATTCTATCCCAGATTCAAGATACTTCGTGGGTCAAAATACTCTCCAAAATATGACTAAGGATACTCCCCAATGCATTTACTTTTATCCTAGTCAGATGGCACATTTAGTTCAAAAATAAAATACTTAATTAAATAACAATGTAAATAAAGCAACAGAACATTCATTACCCCTAAAATATTGAAATTGCTATCTCCCATACACACTCAAACGAGCATGGTATTTATAGTGATCACATGTGGGCATCATGCCTCGAGGAACTCATGATGAAGGTACTTGTGAGAAGAAGAGGTGGCAAAGTCACACACAGGGAGATACTTAATGCTTTTAACATTTCAAAAATGCCAGTGTCTTTTGCTAAAATTGTCTTAGCTGAAACCCACCAGGCATTGCATATCAATAACTCACCACTGGGCATCTCTAACGTTCTCTAGTAGGTATCCAGCTGGACTATTGACCCATTCTCTTCAGGGTGATCAAATACTCAACTTCAAAGGATACTAGCGTTACTAAATCCAACAGGGAAGACTATAACTCTTTCACTAGTTCTTTTAGATATATTTGTCATCCAAGAATTGTGTATAATAAAATGGTGATAATTGTTCCAGTTAGATTCTTGAAAGATTGTTGACTTTCTCCCACTTTTCCCCAGCAAAAGATCAAAATCTACTCTTTATTAGGTCTCCCTACAAATCTTTCACTTTGAACTAATTTGTGTCCTTTGGTATAATGATAAGGGACTTTAAAAGGTTATCTGGTCCATCCTCCCTCAAATCAAATTATGTTAAGACATATTTATTAATTATATATCTTTTAAAAGATGGGTCAAACTATAACCCAAGAGGTTACATGTCTTATGCAAGATTATTCTGGTAATAAATGGTTGGTTATAAAAGAAATATTTGTGGGGGCTTGTGATCTGGAATTTAAGTGGAGATTTTCCTAGAACATTCCTTAAACCTTGGATAGCATTTAGGGGGAATCGACAAATAAAAGAAGCCTGAGTAATATAACAATACTTCTCTTCAACAGTGGTAAACAATATGAAAATGTCAAATGTTAATTTCCCATTCGATTTGTAATGCAATGATGTGAGGAAATTATCCCCGATTTAGACAGAGGATCTGGGTTAGAAGCTTGGCTTTGTTGCCTACTATTTAAATAATTGATTTATATTGACCGTACCTCAGTTTTTTCACCTTTAAAATGGCTGGATTGAAGATAAAATAAAACAAAATCAATTGAGAGATTTTGAATAGATGATCTCTAAACTACTTCTTGATCTAAATATATGATCTAATGAGTAATGGGCTCTGGAGAATGAAACATCTCATCCCTTTATTTTCCTTTTCTACCTCTCCCAACGGAGAAAATTATTTAAGGAACATAAGTCTTGCTAAAGTAAACAGTTATTAAGTGAGAGAGTAAAGCCTTGTATTCAAGTTTTCTGAATCTAAGTCTGAACAGTCTTTCTACTACATGATGCCTCCTAAAATCAATAACATGCCAACTACACGCCAATGAATGATCTGTGTATGCACTAACTCAGGAAGTCATTTGATAAAATTAACATTTAGAAGCAGGCACCGCTGGTTATTTCACACATTATTAACTTATATTACAATTCAAATAAGCTTACAGCTGGCAAAAAAAGTCTCTTCTGTAAAGTGATCTCAAACATAATAGGCTTAATCAGAGATAAATTAAATTAGGCAGCCATGCATACTACAGCATATTAGCACTGAGTAGTTATTAAATACATTTTCTCTTATCAGTTGTGTGAACAATATTATAGGCAAACAAACTGTTCAAGAGAGTAGTAAATAAAGTTTATGTTTGGGATGTTACATGCCTGACATTTCCCGTTTCTTTTCCAAACATTACATGATCTCTTCTGCTAATACTAGCACCAGGTTAAGCCCCCATAAATGCATCAACTTTACTCCCAGGCAATTAGCCAAAAGAACAGCAGACAGAGCTAATGAATACCTTCACCAGCAGATGTTCAGTGTGGTTTTGGGTTTTTCCAATAAGAACTATTTCCTGGTAATTTTTCAGGAGAATGCATTAATGAGTCATGGATGTTGCAAAGTTGACTAAAATGGAAGCAGGTAAGTGACTTTGTTCATTAGATTTATAACTAAATCAATATACTCTGTGCTTTCAGAAAGTCCAAGTTGCTTCAGGTTCCTTAAATAAGGGAGTTATGGTTGGAATGAGAGTCATACAAAATTAGTTTTCTCCTGAAATCCTATCTCATAGAATCACAGATTAAGAATGGTAAGGCCTTTAAAAGGTGATCTGGTCCATCCTCCCTCAAATCAAATTATGTTAAGAAATATTTATTAACTATAACTTTTTAAAAATGGATCAAACTGTGACCTAAGAGGTTAACTGTCTTAGCCAAGATTATCCTGGTAATAATTGGTAGTTTCAGACCCAAACACTGTGATTTCAAATCCAATATACTTCCTACTGTACTATAGAATATCCCCAAATTTAAGAGCTGAAAGGGGCCTAAGGGGACCCTTGGTTCAAGGTCTTCATTTTATAGATGAAGGAACTGAAGGTGATATCAAATGAGAAGCTGAGATGAGAAATTGACACAAAAACTGAAGAGAGATCATATTATTTGGCTAAATTACACAAATGGTTCCCAGTGAAGCTGAGATCTTAAGTCAGGTCCTTGGCTTTCAAATCCTGTTTATTTGGCTATTTGATATCCCCATGTAGTGTGGAGAGGATCCTAGATTCCCGAGTGTTTTGCCAAGGGAGAGCACCATCACACTAAAATGGAAAAACTTCGACCTGAGATACGATGCAGCTTGTCTAATGGGCAGCAGTCTGCCTCTCACCATAAATAGTGAATGTTTAGGGTTACAGAAATACACTAAGATCCTCTACCCAGGAGAGTAGCTATCTACTAAGTTTGAATGCAGCAGCAGCTAAACCCCCAGTTATCCCCAACAGCTCTAAAACTGAGCATGTCCACACCCCCCAGGGACCGGTACCAATGCCACTAGGTGGAGAGTCCCCATACACTAAAGTACAGATCTCGAAGGCTTGGAAGGACTAAAAAATGACAGTGATCCTCACCAGCAAGTGAGTGTTTGGGCTTAGAATCTGAGCAAATCACACTTTTGTTAAAGAAAATAAGACTGAATGATTATAGGTTTTTCTTTTAAACTAAGAGTCACATTACCTTTCTGATAGTCTTTCAGCCTCTAAGCTTGTTCTTCTATTACTCTCCCAGACCTTTCAACACCAGTACTCAAAAAGTCTGTGAGTTCCTAGAAGTTGCCCCCAAGTTGTAACAATGGCTTTGACGTTCTCTCCCCCACTCTGTACATTTAAAGCTCAATTTAAGGTGACAAGAACATTAAACTGCCCACTGAGCAAAATGTGAAACTAATCAGTATCTATGCGGAGCTGCAGGTACAATAATTGGCAAATTAACGTGCCTGTGAACAGTGGAGCCACCTGCATCCAAAAAGCTGCACCTTGGAATAACTAATGAAGACAAATGTCTGCTCCCGTTTCTATTGACAACTAAGCTAGATGTGTACTGGCTAGAAGAATAACATGACAGTGTGTTTACTTTCCCCTAAAGTGCCCATAATACATAGTACTGTTTTATTCAAAGACCAAAAAACAAAAACAAAAACAAAAACAAAAAACAAAACAAAACAAAAAGACAATATTTTCCCCCTAAACCTCAATACCCCATAAATCTATATTGGCTAAAACAAAGGAAGCACTGGTTCTCCTTGATGAGTCCTAAAAGTAAAACAGCTGATTTAGGTTAACTAGTCAACTGAAACTAATCTGCTGATTAACCTGGGAAAGTAGCCAATAGATGACCAAAAAAAAAAAAAAAAAAAAAGGATAAAAGTCATTTTACGGAACCTCTGACAAGAAATCCGTGGTACTTCAGGAGCCTGGCTGATGTATGCAGAATAGAGTATTAGTTATTCTCATGATGATCCAAATGAGGAAACAGTAATGAAAGCCCTTGGAAACATACAAAGTGCTTCGACCTGCAGAGGATTGATGAGGAGAGCTCGCTGAACAGCTTGAGTTTACACGATGGTGAATCTTTAGGGTCTCTTAGGTCTCCGGGAGTTGTGGACATGCTCATTTTTAGAGCTACTGGGGATAACTGAGGATGTAGCTGCTTCTACATTCAAACTTAGGACTTAATTCAACTTTATAGCCACTATGACATACTTTTCTGCCAAAATTATTAAAAAGCTTATTAAAATAGTTTCCTCTTTTATATTGCTGAAGAAAGAGAGGCAAACTCGTGGTGTGGTGAGCATAGACAATCCTTGGATTCCTAAACCCTAGGTTCCTTGATTTAAATCTTAGATCAGCTGTTTCCAAGGCATATTGAAAGTTCACATTCCCTTAACTACGTATCCCCATGAAAGAAACACTACATTTCTATGCAGAAATAACTCAGCTTTCTAAAGAAAAAGCAGAGGAAATTCTCAACAATGCCAGCTTTGGGACTGACTTACTATCAGCCCCAGGTTTGGAGAGTTCTAGGACTCAGCCTTTTAAAATAAGAAGGAAAATGTCTGGATAGCACCAGCATGGTATAGAGTAGAGGATACCAGATCTCCCCTTCTGAAAAATAGGTTCAGCATGAAATGATGGCTCCGATCCATATTAGTGCAAGCCAACCAATTCATCTGCGAAAGAACATGTCCAGATGGCTGGTGAAGCCCTCTCCAAGTCTCAAATTCCGGGATTCTGTGAGATAAAATAAAAGTCCCAAACCAAAGCTCACCACCCAGGAAGCTTTTCTACAAAAACTACAAAAGCTACAGCAACTAACTAACTTTTTGATTTGACTCCATCTGAGGTAGATGGCCCAGACAACTTCAAAAAATTCCTTGCAATCCTCAAGATGTGAAACCATGAAACTAGGATTTCAGGAGTCTTTTTGTTCTGTTATTTATTATTCGTATTATATTGTTATTGTTAGTAGTTTTTATATTATTGTTCCCTTTCCAATAAATTAATAATGTACTTAATTTGAATAGTTTTCAACTAAAATTAGAAAAAGATTGTCTAAAGGCCATATCTGAATGTCTTCTTTAAATATTTCTAGCATTTTATCCTCTATAATTATAGGATAAAACAATCATTTCCATAATGTAATACAATAAAAAATTATTGCACATGAAAGTGTAAATCTATTGTTCACAAATGTATAAAAGGAAGTTCAGGTAGAGATACCAACAAGAATAGCAATAATATATTGAATGTATTACATGCTTCAAAAAACCCAAACTTTAAATAATAAAGGTTTGTAAAACGATGGGCATACATATTCCTCATTTTTCTATTTTTCTTTGTATATAGAAATATTAATATTTGATCATGTTTATCAATATCTAAATAACAACAAACACTTAGCTGAAGAAAGTATTCATTTCATGTGTTTCAATCTTCTTTCCTGCCTCCTTATTCTTTTCCTGATTCAAGAATGTGGATATTCTTCAAGCTTTAGTTAAGAAGTCTTTACCTTTACCCTTACTTAATTCCTTGAACAATCATTCACTTCTATCTCTACTCAGGCCTGCCATATTTATGCTTCTAATATCAACTTCTTTCTGGAATTCTAGGTCCATGTCTAATTGCCTATAGGTAGGATACTTTTTTCATAGAGAAAACCTGGTTAACATCAACAACTCAATATGTCCCATCTTTCCTCAAAAACCTGTTCCTCTTGCCATCCTCATTTCTGCAAGTATTAGCCATCCAGGTTAAACCTTGATATTAACTTTGGTTTTCCCCTCTCCCTCACCTCTCATATCTGATCACTTCCTAAATCTTATCAATCCTTCTAGTTCAATCTCTCTCTACTCTTATTGCCACAGTCCTAGTATAACCTTCCTGCACTATTGCAATAGTTTCCATTTGGACCACCTTCTCTACTTGTATTCATCCATTATGGCATTGTCAGACATCATGTACCAGCACCAGACTTCCCTTGTGTACAATGTACTTATGGTACATCTCTGTTTAAAATACTACTGATGAGAACATGAAGTTCAAATTAATTACCTACCAGGCAAGGACTTCCACAATCTAACAACAGGCTGGAGCGCTACTCCACTCCAAGCTCCTGCTAAGTGGGGTACCGTACAGAACACACCTTCATGTCTGCTCAAATTGTTCCTTATCCTATAATTCACTTACTTTTCCCACTGACTGAACTCCAATGCTGAATCCCTCAGTAGGCTTTCCTTGATCCTGCCCAGTTAATGATGATCTCCTTTCTCCTCTGGGACAATATCACACATTGTTTTCTATTACATCTATCTACGTGTGGGTCCAATATGCCTACAAAACTATAGGTTCCACAAGAACAGGGTACTTAAACTGACTTTCACCCTATAAATTACACAGAATTTTGCACAGAGTAGGTTCCTCATAGATGATTGTTGAATTAAATTGCTGCATACAGAAATAAGGCAAAATTATGTGTCATAGAATGGGTGATGGGAAAAAGGCCCTCCCTCTAAAACCTAGAGTCCAATGTGTGCTGGAATAGGAATCCTCTCTGGTTTTAAAGATCTGAAAATGAACTTATCATTGAACCTTGGGATGGCCATACTTCTTAGCAAGGCTTTTTTTTTACATCAAGCTCAAATGTGCCTCTTTGCAACTTCCGTCCATTACTTTCAGCTTAATCAGAAATCTCTGCCCTGGAACCAAGTTCCAGGTGAGTCCTTTACCTATCCAAAGAACTCTCCCAAGTTCAGACTGAGTCTGCACCTCAGCTCCGGAGTCAGTAGTGCTTGCAGGCTGGCCAGCTCCTGTTCCTATTCTGCAAGTCAAGCCTCGTCCCTGGGAATCCAGAACCTCCTCCTGCCCTGGAACAGGCCAAGGGTCATCTCTAAGCACTGTTCCAGATTTGCTCTTAAGTCCAAACTGGATCCACAGCCCAGTTCTCGGGTCAAAGAGACACAGCTGATGGCTGGCTCCTATTCCTTCTCCCTGGTTTGGGAAATGGCTGTTGACTCCCTGTGTTTTCTCCTTGGATTTCCTATCGCTGCTTGGTTTGATGCTATTGGCGTAGTCTTCTACTTTTTATACCATCTTGGTCTATCTCCAACAACTCTTGCTCTTAAGGACCTTACAGAGGATTTAATATATACATATATAAGTATATGCTGAGCCAATCAGAACAAATGGATTCACTTAATAATATATTAGCTCCTACTAGAAATGAGTATGGACCACAACATAGCATTTCCACTGTTATTGTCTGCTTGCATTTTTGTTTTTTCTTCTCAGGTTATTTTTACCTTCTTTATAAATCTGATTTTTCTTGTGCAGCAAGATATGTGTATAAATATGTATACATATACTGCATTTAACATATACTTTAACATATTTAACATGTATGATGCTATCTGGGGAGGGGATGTAGGGAAGGAGGATAAAAGTTGAAATGGAAGTTTTTGCAAAAGTCAATGCTGAAAAATTATCCTATATGTTTTGTATATAAAAAGCTATAATAAAAAATGTAACATAAAATTTTATTTTAGAATAACTAAAAAAATAATATATTAGTTCTTCAAATAAAAACTGAATGACCACTTGTTGGGTTCTAAGGATTCTTGTTCAAATACAACTTGAACCTGAACTCTGTTTCTGTGAAATTCTTAAAGGGGAATCACCATGTTTCATTCTCTGCCCTGCCATCCTCAATCCCTCTCCACCAATCTTTATTAGATTATCCCCAGGCCTTTCAACCTACATTGTTGGGCTTGATGTCGAGTTCCTTAATTGATACTATGGTCCTCTAGTTTTGCTTCAGCTTTACTATGTAGGCTGTGTTATATTTTTCTCTTTAGCTTTGAGAACATTACAAATGAAGGAATTAAATGTTTTCTGTATTGGTTTATCTTATATTAACTTTTTAGGTAAAATTATTCATTTCAGCCACACCCATCAGGCTTACCCATCAATCCCCTTATACACGCAACATTTCTTGCTATTTTCCATACTACCCGCCTAAGTCAACAAAAATGTAGCTTAGCCGCTCGTGTGTACCTGAAGCCAAGTAAGCTGCTAATTTAAAAGCAAAACCCAATGAAATAAGCCCAAAAGCCAACAGAAGGGAAATGCTGTTCTACCTGACTCTTTTTTATAAAATTTCTGAACTTGCAAACGTGTTCAATTGTTTAGTAGTTTATGCACAGAGAGTATCAGGTTTGTTGTGACTTTCATCTGAATAAATATCATTTGTCAGGGACACTAATATGAAAAAACTAATATCATATACACTTTAACAAAAAATTAAAAACAAACAACCCAAACTCTATAAAGTATATTTTTAGAAATGGTATTTCCCTGGCTGTTGTTCCAGGAAAACTCTAATATACTACATGCTGGGCCCAGCAAAATATTCAAGAACCTGCCAGATGCCACTGGAATGAATAGAGTGGGGCCTCAGAGAAGAAAAATAAAGTGAACATTTGGAGAATAATATCCTAAAGAGACTTCTCGATCTGGCATCCCGTTCACTCCCATTCCTAAGAACTGGGAACTACACTTTTGGAGATCACCTTAAATATTGTAAAGGTAGTGGACATATAGAAAGTTCAGAAATCATTTATTCAAAGTACATTTTACTTGGATTTTCAAGCATTCATTGCAAAAATACAATCTAAAGTGTTTCTTCTATAAATAGCTTAACTAGTTCCATGTTTTTATGAGCAAAAGGAATTATATGATGAGAATAACAGGTACAGCTAAATTGTTTCCTCTTTTCTACTCAGAAATGCTTAAGCAAAACTATCTTTTTAAACATTATTCTCCTATATAGTTTTATCTTAAATATTTCAGAATGTTGCAAAAGACATATTGCTAACACGGATTTTTATATTTTTGAATTTAATGCCATATTTGCCTAAAAACGATAAAGCCCAGCACTATTAAAGTTTATAAATTATCCTTTAAATCTCTATTTGGTTTTCTGACATATTGTATTAGCAAACCTTTTGCAAAATTGATATTAATTTTTTGGTCTTCCCCTTTTGGAAAAATAATGTTTTAAAAAATCATCAGTTAAGAAGCAAATTTCATTCCTTTGATATATTCTTATTTTAGAGTTATAAATGACCTCAAATAAATATAGCTGGAGTTTTTAATACTGGTTTATTGTTTGAGAAAATAGTACTGTATTATATGTGTGGTGGTGTGTATGTGTGTGTGTGTGTGCGTGCGCTCAATATAAAAGCACAAAATCATGGAATCTCCAAGTTATAAAGTTCATGTAGTACAACTAAATGAATGGAAATGGTCTCTAAGAATAGCTAGATGGAAAATCTTATCAGTAGTATAATTTTGAAAGCTATTTCAAATTTTTAATCCAAAATATAATGATGTCAGATGCTTCAAAAATTATTTTGGAACACTTTTATGGTTTCCATGTATAGTCAATGAAAACTTGTTGAATTAAAACATATTATCTTATGATTATTTAGATTGGAGCTAGACTGAAGTTAACCATGAGAACTTTAGTACAATCAAAGTCAATCAGTCAGTCAAAAAACATTGAGCACTTACTATATACCTGGCATGTGCTTATTATTGCTGGGGACACAAAGAAAGAAACTACCATAGTTATTTGACCTGGACAAGTTCTTTTATAGTGTTTACTTGTTTCAGTTGCTTTGGGGAACTGAGAGGTTTGCAAAGACAAAGCAGATGAGCCAGTAATGTCAAAGGCTATTATAAGAGCTCACAAAAAAAAAAAATACTTGAGACAATCATAAGTCAGGACATTTGAAGAGGGCTTCACAGTTAAAGAGATATCCAGATCAGAATCACCAGAAAGACAAATGTAGAACCAAATTTCTGGTGGGAACTAGCTTCTTCATAATTTGCCCAGAGTAGAAAAATCTTGCTGTGAGATGCTCTCTGAAGTAACAGGAAGAAAAGGAAGGGGAACAATGATGGTATGAGATGCCCTCTGTCCTGGTGCACAAAGTGCCAGTCTTGTTACTTTTCCTAAGTCAGTGTAGAAAACTTGACAAGATCTCATTATCTCAAGGATGCAGATGAAAACCAATGTGTGTGTGTGTTTATGTGTGTTTGTATTGTGTACAAGGAAGGGTAAAGTGGGAGGGGGGGAGAAGGACATTTCTAAAGTGAAAAATACCCGGCACAAGGAAAGTTAGGTCCAGAAAGCTGGAAAGCTATTCTTAACTACCACAGAGATGGAAGGTGATTTCAGCCAGATAGAAGGAAAACACATTTAGAAATTGTTTAAAAATTAAATGAGCTGCCTGCTTTGTTAAACTATTGACTTCCCCGTGGCTAAAAGTATTAAAAATAGGAAAGGATACAGTAAAAAGAATGCTTCCAGGAATAGGAAAACAATAGTCACAGAAAATGGTAGAAGAAATGCTATTAAGAAGACAATGCCAGCCAGTGTTAGAGTAGAAGAGATGCTTAATGGGAAGTTGAATTAGATTACTTCTAAGATCCTAGATACCATGAAAACTAAAGCAAACTTCCAGTTTCAGGGGAAAATATCAAGAAAATAGTTTCCCCATATAACTCAACTCCTCTCCCACTTTTGTGTTTTAGAAAAGCATCTTTCAGATACTTAGAGAAGTGTTTCTGATAGATAAAAAAAGGAAGTCAAAGGAACTGTGACAGCTTGCTATTTTGGGGGGTTATTGGAAAGGGAAAACTAGTAGACAATGCCAGCCAGTGTTAGGGTAGAAGGGATGCTTAATGGAAAGTTGAATTAGATTACTTCTAAGATTCTAGATACTATGAAAACTAAAGCAAACCTCCAGTTTCAGGGGAAAATATCAAGAAAATAGTTTTCCCATATAATTCAACTTCCACTTGTGTTTTAGAAAAGCATCTTTCAGATACTTAGAGAAGTGTTTCTGATAAAGATTAAAAAGGGAAGTCAGCTTGCTGACTTTTGTGACAGCTTGCTATTTTGGGGGGGTTAGTGGAAAGAGAAAACTAGTAGAGCCACATCTCCATTTACACTTACCAATCATCCACTCCCTCCCTACATTTATTTTGTTATACTTCAACTGCCATGGGCAGGGAACTCAGGGATGTGGGACATGGGTCCCTTAGGCACTTACTTCTATGTCACATTAGAGCAGCTACCTGTCTTTCCCTGAACTAAAGAGTCTTGCTTATCACTCATTAATTCTGAAAGGGAAGGAAGTCCCAAATAAAACATCAATTTTCAGTCACTTGAAAATCATCTGCAGGACTCCCTTTCTTTGTGTGGATCTCTCCCACAAACACATATGTCTTGTGAAGGGAATTCTTCAGCCTAAGTGGTGAAGAACTGAGGAAGCCAGAAAAAAGCTGACGTATGTCCAATTCTGGGTGAGTCACTATTACTTTGAAAATGAAGGCTTCTGAGGAAAGCAGTGGATAAGGATCCAGGGATTTGAATAAGTACTCCCCTGACCATATCAGAATAAAAATATGGGGGAAAGGGTGAGAATTAAGTAAACAAATATGCTATCAATTAACAAAGGCCAGAGAGGCACTCTTCTTGGCAAGACTTTGATTAGTGATTAGTTTAAGATTCTGTATGTACTTACAAGTAATACAACTGTATTTATCTTGGAATTTTATATAAGGTTTTTCCTTTTATTCAGGTAATACTTTTATCAAAATAGCAGGAGTTTCCCTTGCACTAATTTTTAACCTTTCAAGACCTCCCCTTTTCTTGGTGGGGCATATTCTATGCCCCAATCACTCATCAGAAAGCATATGTAACCTAACATTTTCCAACTTTCTAGCATTTGTCCGTTTTTGGTATTTCCTGCTCAAGCCCTGACAACCAATTTTGTCTTTCCCCCAAAAAAATTTTTAAGAACAGTGCACTGCTTATGAATGGGACTGTTTATATTTAGTAGCCAGGCAAATGTGCATGCTTGATCAGATTCCCAGTGCTGATGATAGCCTTTAAAAGCTAAAACAAGCCAGAGAGTAGGGGTGTGTCTGAATTAGCAGATAAAATGAAACCATTCGGTAGAAAAGGGATTTAAATCTGCTTTGGACTTGCATCTAAAGTACTGAAAATAAGATGTTTTATTTGAAATAAAGGGCTTTGTAGAGAGCGTACCCTTCCCCAGATATATTTCAAAGTATTATAAAGAGATGTATTAGTAGTCACTGCTGTGATTTTCCTGAAAGTATATCCAAATGTGCTGGCATCTTCACAACAGCCTTTCAACTAGCACGGGAAGTTCCCTTAACAATATATTGTATTTTCACTAAGCTGTGAGCAGTTATTCCAGTTATGCAGATGTAAATTTGAAGATTAGCATTATTTATAAATAATTCATATTTTGTTGGCAACAGGGCTATTACACATCCTTAATTCCTTTGCCACATCACCCAGCTGATGCACCTCCACACTAGACAAATACCATCTGAAGATGTGTGAAAGATAAATCTTGATGACTTTTTTCTGAACAACCCCAAGTCCACCTGCCCTTCTATCCAAAATGGTTACTGATTTACTCATTTGTATTGAGAACCATTTAGTAGCTTTCACTGGCTCCTTGTCCTTTTCAATTTCTACCAAAACTTCAATCTACTTCTAGTTGGAAAGCTTATTAGTGAGTTTGCCTAGGCTCAATCAATCCTGCTTTACTTGCGCCCCAGGCGTCCTTTCCAGCTGTCCATTTTATGTTCCCCCCACTACACCCCTTGGGATACTAAAGGAAACAAGTTTAGAATAGTGATGACAGCCCCATACACAGATAAGCTTCTTCATCTTCTGCAGTCAACATTTTTTTTAGCTCCTGTCAGACCACTCCTACAATCACAGCTTTCTTAGGCAATATCAGGATGCACTTTACTATAAATAAAAAGATGGGAGAACATAGATAACATCACATTTTAAACTAAGTCAATACCCACAGGGATCCTTCCCATTTCTACCTGAGTCTGACAAAACTGGTCTACTCCAATCTACAACTGAGGAACTTAAGAGTCAAAGGAATTCAATAATTTTCCCAGGATCACACAAGAAGAGCCAATATTTGAACTTGGGACATCTAGTTCCAAATTATTTTCATTATACAAATTAGAGATTTTCTAAAGGGTAGTTCCCAAG
This sequence comes from Sminthopsis crassicaudata, assembly GCF_048593235.1. NCBI lineage: Eukaryota > Metazoa > Chordata > Mammalia > Dasyuromorphia > Dasyuridae > Sminthopsis > Sminthopsis crassicaudata. Next base: position 86,448,292 of record NC_133619.1, on the reverse strand, counting down.
ATCCTGAAAATGAGGGCAGGCTGGAGATAGAAAGGATAGGAAATCCGTTACTTTAAAAGGTTGATCGCAATTATTATTTAAGTCAACCCCAATTGTGGACTACAGGCTCAAGAGAGAGCAATACAATTTTCATTACTTTTTAGAAATGGTGAGCTGCAGAGAACTGTTTATCTTGGCTCACCCTGAAGAGAGCCATACACACAACACACTCCAGTGCATGGACCCAGATGGACAAACAGATGGATTACATGAATGCCAGCTATGGCATGTCCCCCACAGAGAAACCCACCAGAATAAAGGAATAGACAATTTGTCAAAATCCCCACAAAGAATAACCAGTGAGAACCTTAAAAAAAATCCCATGAGGTCTACTGTGATACAGAATGTTGGATTACCATATTTGCGTGGTTTGGAAAACAACACTGTTTATCTTGGCTTGGGAAATGCCTCCGCAAAGTCAAAAGTAGTCTTTAAAAATACGTGTCAGCTAAGTAAGATTGATTCTAGCCATATAAGAAAGCCCACCTAGTATGGGGATGCTCTAGCAGAGGAGCAGTAGGTAAAGCTGAGTCAGCATTTCTGACAGAAATCTGATTTCTAAAAATAGTTTGTGTTCAGCTACAGAAGTCTGCCACAGAACTGAACGTGGCACCAAAAATCTCAGTTTATCAGAAAGCCATCGACAAGACATATGAAAAAATTGATTTTCGGTTGATTTTTCAGAATGAGCCAATCCAAACCTGCATACTTGAAAGACAAATGAAAATTACTCAAGTACGGTTAAACTATAGAAACTAAACTATAGAAAAATGTACTTGGCAAGTGGTCAATAAATAAGTAAATTAAAAAGGAAAAGGAAAAGGAAAAATTGAGCTTGAGACTACATCTGCCATTTCTTACATTTATATTTTAACATAGGTTTTTTTTTTTTGTTTGTTTGTTTTTAATTTTAATCCTCTCAAAAGTTGCAGCTTTAGTGTCAATGGTCTCAGCAGGCAGTTACACTCCAGATTATCATTAACTGAATAGAAACCCAAGTCTTATCGAGCAGCAAATTCTGGAAAACAACTTGACAACAGGCTAAAGCCTCAAATGTATAGGCAATTTCAAGATTTCAGAGAGTAGACTATTTATCTATGTCTTGTACAATTTGATCTCCCAGAAGGAATTTGAGAACACTGTATTGAGACTGTGCTAATGTAGAACATCAGAAGCTTTTAAAGAAGGATAGTTTTACACACTTGTATTTAGCTCTCTACACTCTAGTGTTTGCTTCTAGAAGAGCTATTTTAAAGTTTTCATCAACATCCCACTAAGTTTAAGAGTTCAAGATTCTATGCTATTAGTGGGAATAAAGATTAAACTCATGAATGATTTAATGAATTAGTAGTCTCCATGTAATTCAGTAAGGAGTCTCTCTAACTTATACCTATAAAGCAAATTTCAAAGAAATTACTTTAAAATTACATTTGAAATATTTTAGTGGCTCCCATTTTGCTTCAAGATGGCAGAGAGAAACACAAATTGAGCTTCAGGTATCTCAGAAATCTTTAAATATTTAGAAAAAATATTTTACCTCAGCTGATTTTTAAAAAATGGTTCATAAAAGAGAATTGGTCTGATGAATGAGATACAGTCTCTATAATTAGGTAATATGTAAATTATTGAGTAGTAAGACTTTGAGGAAGCATCCTTTAGAACGGAATGCAAAATATAAAAACATTTCAAGGATTAAGAATTGGACGGGATCCTCAATTTTCTTTGATCATATATTCTCTTCTTCAAAAAATTCTCTACACTCTTTCATCTCCTTCTGCTCGAAACACAATCTCATACACTGTGATCATTTTAATGAATCTAGAAAGTCATATTAGAAACTTTTGCAGAATACAAATAGTTAATAAAACTAGACTGTAGAAATGAACTGGCAGGAGAAAAAGGGAAAATCATTCATTTCTCCTTGAGTGTCCAAGATATATTGATTAAAAATTTTAATATCAAGATGATATGCTCTCATACTGGTATCCATCCTGAAGGAGATAGATGGTTAGGGTCCTAAAAATAGAAGAAACACAAAGGTAGAAATCTAGAATAAGCAAAGTATTCCTCAAAGCAGGAAAATATATGTTATTGAATTGGGAGGGTACTGTAAGGACTTAGAAAGTGGAATGGAATAAATTCTGAAAATCTATTTTATTCAACTGAAGTGAACAAACATTTCACTTGGTACCTACTATGGGAAGCAAAAAAGTCCCTGAAGAATTGAAAATAAATGATCACAACAGAGCAAAAGAGAGACACATTATGGCATATGCATAGGCTGCAAATTATAATAAATTAAGAATTTCCAAGAACAGGGAAATGAATGGTAGACATAGATGATCGGCTGATTATTTTGGAGAAGGAGAGGGATGACAGGTGAACAGGCTAAGGAATTTGGTGAGTTTGTCTTTAGGAAGTCCGGAAGAAGCAAGGAAGGCTTCCATATGTTAGAGTAACCTCAATAGCGAACTAAGGTAATACAGAATGAGTTGGCATGGATAGGATGCATTCAGCATCTTGGAAGGAATATCCAAATAATGAGATCGAATATCCATTTGAGTAGCTGAGTAAGCACCAAGTATTGGTGCAAGTACTATGCACCAACACAAAAGGAAAACCTCTGCCTCATTCTATGGTTTTGTGACTCTGAGACCATCTGGTTGATAATTTTTTGACTCAGTGCAGGGGAATAACTATGAGTTAATAGAGAAGAGTCTGGTTGGTATATTTTGATCAGAGGAATTAAGTAAAATGCCTTGTAGTAGTAGTTAATAATTGCATATTGATTGATTGGCTTTTAATTAACACCTGCCAGGGACATTTTTAGGAAAGAGTAAGTAATCTGAACACAAATAAGTAAACATCCTGTTTCAGTAATTATTTAGTTACTATTAATGGGATTTAGTAATTATGAACCAGAAGTGGGAGTGTAAGAGTTAATGTGAATCTTTAACATTCTCTGCCTCCAAAAATATCTTCATCTAGATTTAACAGTAACAGTTATCATGCACTTAAAGTGCTGGTATTTTGTGAAGAAAAGCATTGATTTTTCCCCATAAAGACTTCTACTAAAAA